>NC_136061.1:1796556895-1796661895 GCF_964261635.1 Lissotriton helveticus | reverse complement strand
CAAACTACCAAGCCAATTCTTGTACTGGGAAGGAAACAAGATTCCGGGGACCGGTTTCTGCCATTTCAGGCGTCGTCGGCCCGGCTTGCTTGAATCCTGATGGTGCAATGAGCAAGGGACTCACATCTGAGTATACCCTTCCACGCTTATGGTGGACAAAATGATTCAGAAAAGGGGGTGGTGATGAACAGAGTGCCTGAATTAAGCAGACCACTCTTACCCAGTCCAAAGATCAGGGCTTGATCCATCACCGTTTTTTAGCTCACTGCACCATCCCAGCTCAGAACTTGGCTATATGCAAATTAGTCTGTTCCTGTCCCAGTGCATCATGGGAACAGGGCAAACCAAACTACCAAGCCAATTCTTGTACTGGGAAGGAAACAAGCTTCCGGGGACCGGTTTCTGCCATTTCAGGCGTCGTCGGCCCAGCTTGCTTGAATCCTGATGGTGCAATGAGCAAGGGACTCACATCTGAGTATACCCTTCCACGCTTATGGTGGACAAAATGATTCAGAAAAGGGGGTGGTGATGAACAGAGTGCCTGAATTAGGCAGACCACTCTTACCCAGTCCAAAGATCAGGGCTTGATCCATCCCCGTTTTTTAGCTCACTGCACCATCCCAGCTCAGAACTTGGCTATATGCAAATTAGTCTGTTCCTGTCCCAGTGCATCATGGGAACAGGGCAAACCAAACTACCAAGCCAATTCTTGTACTGGGAAGGAAACAAGCTTCCGGGGACCGGTTTCTGCCATTTCAGGCGTCGTCGGCCCGGCTTGCTTGAATCCTGGTGGTGCAATGAGCAAGGGACTCACATCTGAGTATACCCTTCCACGCTTATGGTGGACAAAATTATTCAGAAAAGGGGGTGGTGATGAACAGAGTGCCTGATTTAAGCAGACCACTCTTACCCAGTCCAAAGGTCAGGGCTTGATCCATCACCGTTTTTTAGCTCACTGCACCATCCCAGCTCAGGGCAAACCAACCCGGAAGCTTGTCTCCTTTCTGGTGAAGAATTGGCTTGGTAGTTTGGTCTGCCCTGTTCCCATGATGCATTGGGCCAGGGACAGACTAATTTGCATAAAGCCAGGTTCTGAGCTGGGATGGGGCAGTGAGCTAAATAACGGTGATGGATCAAGCCCTGATCTTTGGACTGGGTAAGAGTGGTCTGCTTAATTCAGGCACTCTGTTCATCACCACCCCCTTTTCTGAATCATTTTGTCCACCATAAGCGTGGAAGGGTATACTCAGATGTGAGTCCCTTGCTCATTGCACCATCAGGATTCAAGCAAGCCGGGCCGACGACGCCTGAAATGGCAGAAACCGGTCCCCGGAAGCTTGTTTCCTTCCCAGTACAAGAATTGGCTTGGTAGTTTGGTTTGCCCTGTTCCCATGATGCACTGGGACAGGAACAGACTAATTTGCATATAGCCAAGTTCTGAGCTGGGATGGTGCAGTGAGCTAAAAAACGGTGATGGATCAAGCCCTGATCTTTGGACTGGGTAAGAGTGGTCTGCTTAATTCAGACACTCTGTTCATCACCACCCCCTTTTTCTGAATCATTTTGTCCACCATAAGCGTGGAAGGGTATACTCAGACAATAGTCCCTTGCTCACTGCTCCATCAGGATTCAAGCAAGCCGGGCCGACGACGCCTGAAATGGCAGAAACCGGTCCCCGGAAGCTTGTCTCCTTTCTGGTGAAGAATTGGCTTGGTAGTTTGGTCTGCCCTGTTCCCATGATGCACTGGGCCAGGGACAGACTAATTTGCATATAGCCAGGTTCTGAGCTGGGATGGGGCAGTGAGCTAAATAACGGTGATGGATCAAGCCCTGATCTTTGGACTGGGTAAGAGTGGTCTGCTTAATTCAGACACTCTGTTCATCACCACCCCCTTTTTCTGAATCATTTTGTCCACCATAAGCGTGGAAGGGTATACTCAGACAGGAGTCCCTTGCTCACTGCTCCATCAGGATTCAAGCAAGCCGGGCCGACGCCTGAAATGGCAGAAACCGGTCCCCGGAAGCTTGTCTCCTTTCTGGTGAAGAATTGGCTTGGTAGTTTGGTCTGCCCTGTTCCCATGATGCACTGGGCCAGGGACAGACTAATTTGCATATAGCCAGGTTCTGAGCTGGGATGGGGCAGTGAGCTAAATAACGGTGATGGATCAAGCCCTGATCTTTGGACTGGGTAAGAGTGGTCTGCTTAATTCAGGCACTCTGTTCATCACCACCCCCTTTTTCTGAATCACGTTGTGTATAAGTGGCTGCATGGGTTGGTGAGTAGCTACAAAAGTGTGTATATGGGTTATTAGTTGTTTTTTTGAGTATCAGTATGAGTGTGTATGGTTCAGTGGGGGATATTACTTTGCGCATAGATACATGATTGAGTGACTCACTGCTTGTATGTGTTTTGAAGACAGCATGTGTGCAGGACTGTATGGGTGGATGAGTGTGTATGGGTGTGTTAGTGAGTGAATGACTGTCTCAATAGTGTATTTGTGAGTACGTACATATGTTTTAAACGAGTATATGTGAGTATTGATGTATATAAGTGAGTATATATGAGAGTGAGAGATTGGAAGAGTTCCTAAATAAGTATGTTTCTATAAGTGATTGTTTAAGAGAGTAGGTCTGTGTACGTTTCTGTAGAAGTAAGTGTAGTGGTGTGTGCATAGCTGTATATGGAAGTAAATGGATGTTTCATACTTTATTTGCATGTGTATGTGTGTGAGTAACTATGTATGAGTGTAGGTGTGTAACAGGATCTATAGGTGTACGAGTACATATGATGAGTGAGTACATGTATGAGTGACTATATAGAACTGTTGGTGAATGAGTGGATGTGTATGTAGATTTTGGAATTACTGAATAGGTTGTTCTTATTGGTATTGGTATCTCCATTGTTTTGAAAATTTTAGTTTCTATTTTTGAATGTGTGTATCAATGGTTATATTACGGTGAGAGGAGGTCTGCACTCTTTCACAAGGATGATGTCATCAGTGATGTCATTTGAGATGTCATCAGTGATGTCATCAGTGATGTCACTGACCATTTCATGAGTGATGTAATATGTGACGTCATCAGCAGTGGATTGCGGGCGCGCGAATTATAGTTAGCTGGAATTTCAATGGTTTTGTATGAGTGAAATGTCCAGCTAACTATAACATGTGTGAAACCTATGGTTTTTTCAGAGAATTTCTAAGGTTTTTTTAAATGCTAATTCCTAACTGTAACGTTGCTGAAACCTATGTTTTTTTCAGTGAATTTCTAAGGTTTTTTAAATGCTAATTCCCAACTATAACGTGGTTGAAACCTATGGTTTTTTCAGTGAATTTCAAAGGTTTTGTAAATGATCATTTTTAAATGTATTAATTGTTATTTTTTTATACTGATTTACTGCATTGTTTTAAACTATTTATTTTTAGATATTTTATTTTTTAAATTACATTACATATTTTTAATATAAATTGTAAAAAATGTTTTTAAAAATATTGAAATTGTAATATTTGTTTTTTTAATTTTTTTAAAAATGTATATATATTTTATATAGCAGACAATGATATCCTGCGGAAGGAAATTCAAGTTACTTTAAGTACGGTTAGAATTACTTTTCAGGATCAGTAGTGGGCTGAAAGATGCAGCACTGAGGTCTCTTCTGATAACAGGTGAGTAAATCAGAATTCGCAGTTTGGCTGATTTTAGAGGAATTTTTTTAAGTACCAAAACTCCACAATTAGGGGCTGATTCTGATGCGGGTTGCAAATGGTTTCCGACCCACTCGGATCGGGAGAGTCCGACCGACCAAGTACGATGCATCCGGATGCTTCCAGATACATTTTGGTTGGACTCCCATTGACTTCAATGGGAGCACATGTTCCTAACCGCATCATAATTTGGCACTGGGTCGCTCCCGATCCTATTTGGAAGGAGCAGCAAATGCCATTAGGAGGCCTTCCTAACCGCATCAGAATCAGGCCCTTGGTGGGAATGCTTTCCAACCCGCATCAGAATCGGGCTCTTAGAAGAATTTCCAAGTGAAACCAGACAATGGATTCCTATGGAATGAAATTCAAGTTACTGGAAGTACGGTTAGAATTATTTTTTAGGATCAGTAGTGGGCTGAAAGATGCAGCACTGAGGTCTCTCCTGATAACAGGTGAGTAAATCGGAATTCATAGTTCGGCTGATTTTAGAAGATTTTTTTTAAGTTCCAAAACTCCACACTTAGAAGAAGTTACAAGTAAAACCACTCAATGTTACCCTATGGAGGGAAATTCACTTAGCAGGTAAGTGTTATCATTACTTTTTCTTACTCAGTGGTGGATCCTGGATCCAGCACTGGTGCATCTCCTATAAACAGTTGAAAGAATGTGTTCAAGTCATACAGGCGATTTTTAAGGAATATTTTTAGTTTGTGAAAATAGACACTCAGAACGTTTTCTGGTGAAAACCAGACAATGGATTCCTATGGAAGGAAATACAAGTTACTGGTATCAGTAATGCAAGGTACTGGGATCAGTAATGCAGTAAGGCGGGCGGCTGTATGAGAACTATACTACCGCTAGCACTGTTTGCACTTGCTTATTTGCGTATTTGCACTGAACCTGCAGAGATTGTAGAGTAATTTTAGAGGAAACGTATTTTATATTGCGCATAACTGTGATTTTAAAGATTTGGTTTTAAAAACACGAATTACCTTCCCGCCGCCTCACTGACGCTCTGCTCTGCCCGCCGGCTCCCCGTTCCACCACGGGTTCGTCCCGCTTGACGTGGAGGGAGTGAAGGCGGGGCAGGGACGGGTCAGAGGTCGGGAGTTACCCTGGGGAAGCACTACTTAGTGCAGGGCGTCCCAAGGACTCGCTGGATCAGTAATGCAGTAAGGCGGGCGGCTGTATGAGAACTATACTACCGCTAGCACTGTTTGCACTTGCTTATTTGCGTATTTGCACTGAACCTGCAGAGATTGTAGAGTAATTTTAGAGGAAACGTATTTTATATTGCGTATAACTGATTTTAAAGATTTGCTTTTAAAAACACGAATTACCTTCCCGTCGCCTCACTGACGCTCTGCTCTGCCCGCCGGCTCCCCGTTCCACCACGGGTTCGTCCCGCTTGACGTGGAGGGAGTGAAGGCGGGGCAGGGACGGGTCAGAGGTCGGGAGTTACCCTGGGGAAGCACTACTTAGTGCAGGGCGTCCCAAGGACTCGCTGGATCAGTAATGCAGTAAGGCGGGTGGCTGTATGAGAACTATACTACCGCTAGCACTGTTTGCACTTGCTTATTTGCGTATTTGCACTGAACCTGCAGAGATTGTAGAGTAATTTTAGAGGAAACGTATTTTATATTGCGTATAACTGATTTTAAAGATTTGCTTTTAAAAACACGAATTACCTTCCCGCTGCCTCACTGACGCTCTGCTCTGCCCGCCGGCTCCCCGTTCCACCACGAGTTCGTCCCGCTTGACGTGGAGGGAGTGAAGGCGGGGCAGGGACGGGTCAGAGGTCGGGAGTTACCCTGGGGAAGCACTACTTAGTGCAGGGCGTCCCAAGGACTCACTGGATCAGTAATGCAGTAAGGCGGGTGGCTGTATGAGAACTATACTACCGCTAGCACTGTTTGCACTTGCTTATTTGCGTATTTGCACTGAACCTGCAGAGATTGTAGAGTAATTTTAGAGGAAACGTATTTTATATTGCGTATAACTGATTTTAAAGATTTGCTTTTAAAAACACGAATTACCTTCCCGCTGCCTCACTGACGCTCTGCTCTGCCCGCCGGCTCCCCGTTCCACCACGGGTTCGTCCCGCTTGACGTGGAGGGAGTGAAGGCGGGGCAGGGATGGGTCAGAGGGCGGGAGTTACCCTGGGGAAACACTACTTTAGACGGCCATGTGCTCGATGCGCAGCGGGTGCGCCGGCAGCGCGCCAAAGGCGGGCCCGTCTGCGCCCGTCCGCGCGCGGCCGGGACCAGGGGCCATAACCCCTGCCCAAAACCATAGAATTATCAAACACTCGAGGGACACTCTAGAAGCACTCAGGCCAAAACCCGATGACGCCTGCAGGATACTCCACCCTGACAACCCTACGAGCTACTGCCCACACTGTGACTTCTCATTTTCTCACGCACGACTAGGAATTACTGGAGTTTTTGGGGACGCTATATCCCCTCAGGAACGTCAATTACATAATCAAGAGGCTCATTTTTCCTTCCTAACAACCAACTGCAGATCACTGCGGAAACATAAAAATGATATTTTCAATCTTTTAAACGACCAGAAGCCAGATGCGCTGTTTCTCACGGAGACGTGGCTAACAGAAAGCTCCGGTCCAGACATAGCTCTTGCCCTCCCTCCCAATTACTCGATCGTGAGAAAAGATCGGACTAACCAAGGAGGAGGAGGCATCTGCATTATTTTTAAAATTGTATACAAATGTAATTGGACGGATGCGAAATTAGGTCACTGTGAAGCAGGACTATTTAAGCTGACACTAACGCCCCAAATTACACTCACCGGACTCCTGATATATCGCCCTCCGGGGGCTGCTGGGGAATGGGCGGCGGCCCTTCCCGACTATCTAGCGCCTCTTGTACTTGAAGCATCTATGTTTACCATATTGGGCGACCTAAACCTACATTTAGAGAATCTTAGCTGCCCAACAACGGCAAACTTTATCTCAGATCTAGAGGCACTAAACATTCACCTACAGAATTCTGGCCCTTCCCATCAAGCAGGCCATTTATTAGACCCCATATTCGCCAACTTCGACCGTATCAGATGGGATTCGACAATACCCATTATATGGTCTGATCACTTCCTGAGCAAATTCACCATCTGGGCTCCAGCGCATAGAAACCAACACAAGACAGATATGTGGGTCAGAAACTGGAGGAACCTGTGCATCTCAGATCTGGAGGCACAGTTAGCCAAGTCCAATCATGACTTTGAAGTAGAGGAAATTACAACTAAGGACCAGACCGAAATTAATAGCTGGCTATCAGACGCTGCTCTGACGGTTATTCCTCCAACCATAAGCAAACAAAAATCCTGTAGCTCCCCTGCGCCCTGGTTTTCAGATACACTAAAAGCAGAAAAAAGCTTATGTAAGAGACTAGAAAGGACCTGGAGGAAAGACTACAAACCTGATAACAAAGAAAAGTATAAGCTAGCACTTAAGGCATACCATCTATCATGCAAAATTGCCAGGGGAAACTTTACTAAAAACAAGATCTTAGAAGCCCAGAATCATTCAGGGATGCTTTTCAAGGTCCTAAAAAACTTAGCAGGAGAAGCATCTACACCGGAACCTCCCATTTTATCTTCCACCCAATGTAATAAAATAGCTACCTCCTTCCATGATAAAATAACCACAATATATACTAACTTCCTACCAAATAAGGATGTCAGAGAAAGGTATCCCTCTACTACTCTTATAGAGGACCAACAAAGTACCTACTCTAAACAAGAAATTAGAGCATGGCAATTAATAGATGCACCGGCATTTAAAACCACCCTGAATAGTATTAAATCAGGCTCGCCCTTAGATCCCTTGCCTGCACATGTTCTTAAACAGCTGGATATGTCCACTCATGAGGTACTCAGAGCACTGTTAAATGCTTCTTTACAAGAAGCTTTACTACCTAAAGAATGGAAACACACTATGGTGGTCCCATTATTAAATAAGGCCAACAGTGACCCGGAGGTGTTCTCCAATTTCCGCCCTGTCTCTCTACTCCCAATACTGTCTAAAATTCTAGAGAAACACGTTAATAGGCAACTCTCAGACTTCATTAATGATAATGATCTCCTACATCCCTCCCAATCTGGCTTTAGGGTAGGGCACTCCACGGAGTCCACCCTACTCGGTGTCACAGAAACCATCCGCCAAGAACTAGATGGGGGTGGCACGACGGCACTCATCCTTTTGGATTTGAGTGCCGCCTTTGACACCATCTGCCATGATACCCTCATCGAACGAATAGAAGATATTGGAATAAGAGGGAAGGCACTGAAATGGCTGGAGCAATTCCTCTGGCATCGAACCTACCAGGTCTTCTCCAAAAACAATCGATCAGAGATACACACATCTCCTCATGGTGTACCTCAGGGCTCCATACTAAGCCCCGTTCTATTCAATATATATGTCACCCCTTTAGCTGAAATTGCCGAGGAAATGGGACTGGCCATCTATTCCTATGCGGATGACACGCAACTTGTGTTCTCCCTCTCCTCCCCAGACAAAGACACTGTTTCTCCCCTTCGTGCTGGACTACTTAAAATGGCCACCTGGCTCCAGGCTAATAAATTAAAAATGAACGGAGACAAAACCGAATTATTAATATTCGGCAATCAAAAGAATCTCTGGAGCCCAAGACATTGGCCTGATGAAATGGGTGACCCCCCAACTGCAGTGCATTCTGCAAGGAACCTAGGGATAATTATCGATGACAAAATGTCTATGCAGATACACATAGCCAAAACTGCCTCCACATGCCTTCTCATCCTCAAATGGCTTAGAAAAATACTATGGCAACTACCTGATAGGGCACAAAGGACTGTCATCCAGGCCTTAATCATGTCGCGGTTAGACTATGGTAATGTCCTATTTCTGGGAATTACGAATAGAACACTGAATCAATTGCAAGTGGTGCAGAATTCCGCTGCAAGAATGCTCCTTAATCTCCCAGGGCGAACAAGGATGACGGAACATCTTAAAAACTTACACTGGCTGAGGGTGTCCAGCAGAGTAAAGTTTAAAGCACTGTGCTATATGTACAGAATAAACGCAGGAACAGCACCTAAGTATTTATGTAAAATGGTCAGAAAATACCTCCCCTCGCGAAATCTACGCTCAGCAGGTCAAGCTAAATTTACCGTGCCCAGGGTAAAGAGAGCTCGACTAGGGGGGACGTCCTTTCTCCCACTTAGCACCGGCACTGTGGAATTCACTCCCTATCCAACTAAGACTAGAACCTTGCTACCTACGATTTCGCAAGGGAGTGAAAGCTTGGCTATTTGATCTATAATCTGCCCCTGCACGCTTACAAGTAATGCTGATCCAGGGCACCGGGAAACCCTCAGGGTAGCTGTTGCGCCATATAAATGCAATAAATAATAAATAATAATAATTATACTGGTAAGTATGTTTAGAATTACTTTTCAGGGTCAGTGCTGGGCTAAAAGATGCAGCACTGGGTTCTCTCCTGATAACAGGTGAGTAAATCGGAATTTGTTGTTCGGATGATTTAAGGTGAATATTTTAAAGTTCCAAAACTCCATACTTAGAAGAATTTCCAAGTGAAACCAGTCAATGTTAGCCTGTGGAAGGAAATGCAAGTTACTGGTAAGTATGGTTAGAATTACTTTTGAGGATCAGTACTGGGCTTAAAGATGCAGCACTGAGGTCTCTCCTGATAACAGGTGAGTAAATCTGAATTCGTACTTCATCCAGTAGGCGCCACAGAGCTGCGAAGCAGAGAGATGTAAAAAGGGGCACGGCATGCAACACCTCTCGGCAACGCAGCGCAGTGGCACTTCCTGGAAGCACCTGGTGGAATACTTGGCCCACATGGTCCCTCAGGTTTGAAGTTGAATTGTTTCCCCAGCTTAAAACGCACCACAGGGCATGTTTGCTGTGAGAAGTTGGCCTGATATAGGATGTTTCCAATTCTGGAACCACCTTGTATCAGTCCAAACTATCCCTTATGTTGTCTGGTTGTAAGTCAACCTTGTAGACAAGCTATCTTAATGGTAGCATTGACTAAGCAGCCTTAAAGGCTAAACTCAAGAGGTCGTGTTAAGCGAGCTGTTTTACCAATCACAGTCCTGTAATATCAAATGAAAGGACACCACACAAGTATATATTATAAAAATATGTGTTTATTTCAAAAAATAATCCCCAGTACTCTTTATGAACAAAGGGGCACAAGCGTTAAATCAAAAGCACAGTATAACATACAAAGTTGCACAATTATGGATGATGGCGGGGGGCCACTCAGACCATATACTAAGAAAGTGGT
Source organism: Lissotriton helveticus (assembly GCF_964261635.1). Lineage (NCBI taxonomy): Eukaryota > Metazoa > Chordata > Amphibia > Caudata > Salamandridae > Lissotriton > Lissotriton helveticus. Next base: position 1,796,651,877 of record NC_136061.1, on the reverse strand, counting down.
ATAAGAGATACCAATCGAACAGTGGTTAGGCCTAGGGCATCGCTGGGAGCAGTCGGGACAAGCAATGCTGAAGTCGGGAAAAGCCCGCGGGATTCGGGTGCAGTGCTTAAAGCACACGCATGCACCAATGTAAGTCAATGGTGCGTAAAAGTTACACAAACAGAGTTTTAGGATACTTCCGCTGAACCTAGAAGGACAAAACTTTAGACACAGGCCCTAGAGGTGTGTACCGGCGTGGGAACACCGGCGTTGCAATGTTACCTCACCCACAGGATGGGGCAGTGAGCTAAATAACGGTGATGGATCAAGCCCTGATCTTTGGACTGGGTAAGAGTGGTCTGCTTAATTCAGGCACTCTGTTCATCACCACCCCCTTTTTCTGAATCACGTTGTGTATAAGTGGCTGCATGGGTTGGTGAGTAGCTACAAAAGTGTGTATATGGGTTATTAGTTGTTTTTTTGAGTATCAGTATGAGTGTGTATGGTTCAGTGGGGGATATTACTTTGCGCATAGATACATGATTGAGTGACTCACTGCTTGTATGTGTTTTGAAGACAGCATGTGTGCAGGACTGTATGGGTGGATGAGTGTGTATAGGTGTGTTAGTGAGTGAATGACTGTCTCAATAGTGTATTTGTGAGTAAGTACATATGTTTTAAACGAGTATATGTGAGTATTGATGTATATAAGTGAGTATATATGAGAGTGAGAGATTGGAAGAGTTCCTAAATAAGTATGTTTCTATAAGTGATTGTTTAAGAGAGTAGGTCTGTGTACGTTTCTGTAGAAGTAAGTGTAGTGGTGTGTGCATAGCTGTATATGGAAGTAAATGGATGTTTCATACTTTATTTGCATGTGTATGTGTGTGAGTAACTATGTATGAGTGTAGGTGTGTAACAGGATCTATAGGTGTACGAGTACATATGATGAGTGAGTACATGTATGAGTGACTATATAGAACTGTTGGTGAATGAGTAAAGTAAAGTCCACATTTGTATAGCGCACAATCACCCGTAAGGGTCTCTAGGCGCTGGGGGCCGTCGGGAAGATTAAGCGAGCTATTGCCCAGAGTCACATGGTGCTGGGCTAACCTGCCGCCGGAGCCAGGGATCGAACCGTGTGGATGTGTATGTAGATTTTGGAATTACTGAATAGGTTGTTCTTATTGGTATTGGTATCTCCATTGTTTTGAAAATTTTAGTTTCTATTTTTGAATGTGTGTATCAATGGTTATATTACGGTGAGAGGAGGTCTGCACTCTTTCACAAGGATGATGTCATCAGTGATGTCATTTGAGATGTCATCAGTGATGTCATCAGTGATGTCACTGACAATTTCATGAGTGATGTAATATGTGACGTCATCAGCAGTGGATTGCGGGCGCGCGAATTATAGTTAGCTGGAATTTCAATGGTTTTGTATGAGTGAAATGTCCAGCTAACTATAACATGTGTGAAACCTATGGTTTTTTCAGAGAATTTCTAAGGTTTTTTTAAATGCTAATTCCTAACTGTAACGTTGCTGAAACCTATGTTTTTTTCAGTGAATTTCTAAGGTTTTTTAAATGCTAATTCCCAACTATAACGTGGTTGAAACCTATGGTTTTTTCAGTGAATTTCAAAGGTTTTGTAAATGATCATTTTTAAATGTATTAATTGTTATTTTTTTATACTGATTTACTACATTGTTTTAAACTATTTATTTTTAGATATTTTATTTTTTAAATTACATTACATATTTTTAATATAAATTGAAAAAAATGTTTTTAAAAATATTGAAATTGTAATATTTGTTTTTTTAATTTTTTTAAAAATGTATATATATTTTATATAGCAGACAATGATATCCTGCGGAAGGAAATTCAAGTTACTTTAAGTACGGTTAGAATTACTTTTCAGGATCAGTAGTGGGCTGAAAGATGCAGCACTGAGGTCTCTTCTGATAACAGGTGAGTAAATCAGAATTCGCAGTTTGGCTGATTTTAGAGGAATTTTTTTAAGTACCAAAACTCCACAATTAGGGGCTGATTCTGATGCGGGTTGCAAATGGTTTCCGACCCACTCGGATCGGGAGAGTCCGACCGACCAAGTACGATGCATCCGGATGCTTCCAGATACATTTTGGTTGGACTCCCATTGACTTCAATGGGAGCACATGTTCCTAACCGCATCATAATTTGGCACTGGGTCGCTCCCGATCCTATTTGGAAGGAGCAGCAAATGCCATTAGGAGGCCTTCCTAACCGCATCAGAATCAGGCCCTTGGTGGGAATGCTTTCCAACCCGCATCAGAATCGGGCTCTTAGAAGAATTTCCAAGTGAAACCAGACAATGGATTCCTATGGAATGAAATTCAAGTTACTGGAAGTACGGTTAGAATTATTTTTTAGGATCAGTAGTGGGCTGAAAGATGCAGCACTGAGGTCTCTCCTGATAACAGGTGAGTAAATCGGAATTCATAGTTCGGCTGATTTTAGAAGATTTTTTTTAAGTTCCAAAACTCCACACTTAGAAGAAGTTACAAGTAAAACCACTCAATGTTACCCTATGGAGGGAAATTCACTTAGCAGGTAAGTGTTATCATTACTTTTTCTTACTCAGTGGTGGATCCTGGATCCAGCACTGGTGCATCTCCTATAAACAGTTGAAAGAATGTGTTCAAGTCATACAGGCGATTTTTAAGGAATATTTTTAGTTTGTGAAAATAGACACTCAGAACGTTTTCTGGTGAAAACCAGACAATGGATTCCTATGGAAGGAAATACAAGTTACTGGTATCAGTAATGCAAGGTACTGGGATCAGTAATGCAGTAAGGCGGGCGGCTGTATGAGAACTATACTACCGCTAGCACTGTTTGCACTTGCTTATTTGCGTATTTGCACTGAACCTGCAGAGATTGTAGAGTAATTTTAGAGGAAACGTATTTTATATTGCGCATAACTGTGATTTTAAAGATTTGGTTTTAAAAACACGAATTACCTTCCCGCCGCCTCACTGACGCTCTGCTCTGCCCGCCGGCTCCCCGTTCCACCACGGGTTCGTCCCGCTTGACGTGGAGGGAGTGAAGGCGGGGCAGGGACGGGTCAGAGGTCGGGAGTTACCCTGGGGAAGCACTACTTAGTGCAGGGCGTCCCAAGGACTCGCTGGATCAGTAATGCAGTAAGGCGGGCGGCTGTATGAGAACTATACTACCGCTAGCACTGTTTGCACTTGCTTATTTGCGTATTTGCACTGAACCTGCAGAGATTGTAGAGTAATTTTAGAGGAAACGTATTTTATATTGCGTATAACTGATTTTAAAGATTTGCTTTTAAAAACACGAATTACCTTCCCGTCGCCTCACTGACGCTCTGCTCTGCCCGCCGGCTCCCCGTTCCACCACGGGTTCGTCCCGCTTGACGTGGAGGGAGTGAAGGCGGGGCAGGGACGGGTCAGAGGTCGGGAGTTACCCTGGGGAAGCACTACTTAGTGCAGGGCGTCCCAAGGACTCGCTGGATCAGTAATGCAGTAAGGCGGGTGGCTGTATGAGAACTATACTACCGCTAGCACTGTTTGCACTTGCTTATTTGCGTATTTGCACTGAACCTGCAGAGATTGTAGAGTAATTTTAGAGGAAACGTATTTTATATTGCGTATAACTGATTTTAAAGATTTGCTTTTAAAAACACGAATTACCTTCCCGCTGCCTCACTGACGCTCTGCTCTGCCCGCCGGCTCCCCGTTCCACCACGGGTTCGTCCCGCTTGACGTGGAGGGAGTGAAGGCGGGGCAGGGACGGGTCAGAGGTCGGGAGTTACCCTGGGGAAGCACTACTTCGTGCAGGGCGTCCCAAGGACTCACTGGATCAGTAATGCAGTAAGGCGGGTGGCTGTATGAGAACTATACTACCGCTAGCACTGTTTGCACTTGCTTATTTGCGTATTTGCACTGAACCTGCAGAGATTGTAGAGTAATTTTAGAGGAAACGTATTTTATATTGCGTATAACTGATTTTAAAGATTTGCTTTTAAAAACACGAATTACCTTCCCGCTGCCTCACTGACGCTCTGCTCTGCCCGCCGGCTCCCCGTTCCACCACGGGTTCGTCCCGCTTGACGTGGAGGGAGTGAAGGCGGGGCAGGGATGGGTCAGAGGGCGGGAGTTACCCTGGGGAAACACTACTTTAGACGGCCATGTGCTCGATGCGCAGCGGGTGCGCCGGCAGCGCGCCAAAGGCGGGCCCGTCTGCGCCCGTCCGCGCGCGGCCGGGACCAGGGGCCATAACCCCTGCCCAAAACCATAGAATTATCAAACACTCGAGGGACACTCTAGAAGCACTCAGGCCAAAACCCGATGACGCCTGCAGGATACTCCACCCTGACAACCCTACGAGCTACTGCCCACACTGTGACTTCTCATTTTCTCACGCACGACTAGGAATTACTGGAGTTTTTGGGGACGCTATATCCCCTCAGGAACGTCAATTACATAATCAAGAGGCTCATTTTTCCTTCCTAACAACCAACTGCAGATCACTGCGGAAACATAAAAATGATATTTTCAATCTTTTAAACGACCAGAAGCCAGATGCGCTGTTTCTCACGGAGACGTGGCTAACAGAAAGCTCCGGTCCAGACATAGCTCTTGCCCTCCCTCCCAATTACTCGATCGTGAGAAAAGATCGGACTAACCAAGGAGGAGGAGGCATCTGCATTATTTTTAAAATTGTATACAAATGTAATTGGACGGATGCGAAATTAGGTCACTGTGAAGCAGGACTATTTAAGCTGACACTAACGCCCCAAATTACACTCACCGGACTCCTGATATATCGCCCTCCGGGGGCTGCTGGGGAATGGGCGGCGGCCCTTCCCGACTATCTAGCGCCTCTTGTACTTGAAGCATCTATGTTTACCATATTGGGCGACCTAAACCTACATTTAGAGAATCTTAGCTGCCCAACAACGGCAAACTTTATCTCAGATCTAGAGGCACTAAACATTCACCTACAGAATTCTGGCCCTTCCCATCAAGCAGGCCATTTATTAGACCCCATATTCGCCAACTTCGACCGTATCAGATGGGATTCGACAATACCCATTATATGGTCTGATCACTTCCTGAGCAAATTCACCATCTGGGCTCCAGCGCATAGAAACCAACACAAGACAGATATGTGGGTCAGAAACTGGAGGAACCTGTGCATCTCAGATCTGGAGGCACAGTTAGCCAAGTCCAATCATGACTTTGAAGTAGAGGAAATTACAACTAAGGACCAGACCGAAATTAATAGCTGGCTATCAGACGCTGCTCTGACGGTTATTCCTCCAACCATAAGCAAACAAAAATCCTGTAGCTCCCCTGCGCCCTGGTTTTCAGATACACTAAAAGCAGAAAAAAGCTTATGTAAGAGACTAGAAAGGACCTGGAGGAAAGACTACAAACCTGATAACAAAGAAAAGTATAAGCTAGCACTTAAGGCATACCATCTATCATGCAAAATTGCCAGGGGAAACTTTACTAAAAACAAGATCTTAGAAGCCCAGAATCATTCAGGGATGCTTTTCAAGGTCCTAAAAAACTTAGCAGGAGAAGCATCTACACCGGAACCTCCCATTTTATCTTCCACCCAATGTAATAAAATAGCTACCTCCTTCCATGATAAAATAACCACAATATATACTAACTTCCTACCAAATAAGGATGTCAGAGAAAGGTATCCCTCTACTACTCTTATAGAGGACCAACAAAGTACCTACTCTAAACAAGAAATTAGAGCATGGCAATTAATAGATGCACCGGCATTTAAAACCACCCTGAATAGTATTAAATCAGGCTCGCCCTTAGATCCCTTGCCTGCACATGTTCTTAAACAGCTGGATATGTCCACTCATGAGGTACTCAGAGCACTGTTAAATGCTTCTTTACAAGAAGCTTTACTACCTAAAGAATGGAAACACGCTATGGTGGTCCCATTATTAAATAAGGCCAACAGTGACCCGGAGGTGTTCTCCAATTTCCGCCCTGTCTCTCTACTCCCAATACTGTCTAAAATTCTAGAGAAACACGTTAATAGGCAACTCTCAGACTTCATTAATGATAATGATCTCCTACATCCCTCCCAATCTGGCTTTAGGGTAGGGCACTCCACGGAGTCCACCCTACTCGGTGTCACAGAAACCATCCGCCAAGAACTAGATGGGGGTGGCACGACGGCACTCATCCTTTTGGATTTGAGTGCCGCCTTTGACACCATCTGCCATGATACCCTCATCGAACGAATAGAAGATATTGGAATAAGAGGGAAGGCACTGAAATGGCTGGAGCAATTCCTCTGGCATCGAACCTACCAGGTCTTCTCCAAAAACAATCGATCAGAGATACACACATCTCCTCATGGTGTACCTCAGGGCTCCATACTAAGCCCCGTTCTATTCAATATATATGTCACCCCTTTAGCTGAAATTGCCGAGGAAATGGGACTGGCCATCTATTCCTATGCGGATGACACGCAACTTGTGTTCTCCCTCTCCTCCCCAGACAAAGACACTGTTTCTCCCCTTCGTGCTGGACTACTTAAAATGGCCACCTGGCTCCAGGCTAATAAATTAAAAATGAACGGAGACAAAACCGAATTATTAATATTCGGCAATCAAAAGAATCTCTGGAGCCCAAGACATTGGCCTGATGAAATGGGTGACCCCCCAACTGCAGTGCATTCTGCAAGGAACCTAGGGATAATTATCGATGACAAAATGTCTATGCAGATACACATAGCCAAAACTGCCTCCACATGCCTTCTCATCCTCAAATGGCTTAGAAAAATACTATGGCAACTACCTGATAGGGCACAAAGGACTGTCATCCAGGCCTTAATCATGTCGCGGTTAGACTATGGTAATGTCCTATTTCTGGGAATTACGAATAGAACACTGAATCAATTGCAAGTGGTGCAGAATTCCGCTGCAAGAATGCTCCTTAATCTCCCAGGGCGAACAAGGATGACGGAACATCTTAAAAACTTACACTGGCTGAGGGTGTCCAGCAGAGTAAAGTTTAAAGCACTGTGCTATATGTACAGAATAAACGCAGGAACAGCACCTAAGTATTTATGTAAAATGGTCAGAAAATACCTCCCCTCGCGAAATCTACGCTCAGCAGGTCAAGCTAAATTTACCGTGCCCAGGGTAAAGAGAGCTCGACTAGGGGGGACGTCCTTTCTCCCACTTAGCACCGGCACTGTGGAATTCACTCCCTATCCAACTAAGACTAGAACCTTGCTACCTACGATTTCGCAAGGGAGTGAAAGCTTGGCTATTTGATCTATAATCTGCCCCTGCACGCTTACAAGTAATGCTGATCCAGGGCACCGGGAAACCCTCAGGGTAGCTGTTGCGCCATATAAATGCAATAAATAATAAATAATAATAATTATACTGGTAAGTATGTTTAGAATTACTTTTCAGGGTCAGTGCTGGGCTAAAAGATGCAGCACTGGGTTCTCTCCTGATAACAGGTGAGTAAATCGGAATTTGTTGTTCGGATGATTTAAGGTGAATATTTTAAAGTTCCAAAACTCCATACTTAGAAGAATTTCCAAGTGAAACCAGTCAATGTTAGCCTGTGGAAGGAAATGCAAGTTACTGGTAAGTATGGTTAGAATTACTTTTGAGGATCAGTACTGGGCTTAAAGATGCAGCACTGAGGTCTCTCCTGATAACAGGTGAGTAAATCTGAATTCGTACTTCATCCAGTAGGCGCCACAGAGCTGCGAAGCAGAGAGATGTAAAAAGGGGCACGGCATGCAACACCTCTCGGCAACGCAGCGCAGTGGCACTTCCTGGAAGCACCTGGTGGAATACTTGGCCCACATGGTCCCTCAGGTTTGAAGTTGAATTGTTTCCCCAGCTTAAAACGCACCACAGGGCATGTTTGCTGTGAGAAGTTGGCCTGATATAGGATGTTTCCAATTCTGGAACCACCTTGTATCAGTCCAAACTATCCCTTATGTTGTCTGGTTGTAAGTCAACCTTGTAGACAAGCTATCTTAATGGTAGCATTGACTAAGCAGCCTTAAAGGCTAAACTCAAGAGGTCGTGTTAAGCGAGCTGTTTTACCAATCACAGTCCTGTAATATCAAATGAAAGGACACCACACAAGTATATATTATAAAAATGTGTTTATTTCAAAAAATAATCCCCAGTACTCTTTATGAACAAAGGGGCACAAGCGTTAAATCAAAAGCACAGTATAACATACAAAGTTGCACAATTATGGATGATGGCGGGGGGCCACTCAGACCATATACTAAGAAAGTGGTATAAGAGATACCAATCGAACAGTGGTTAGGCCTAGGGCATCGCTGGGAGCAGTCGGGACAAGCAATGCTGAAGTCGGGAAAAGCCCGCGGGATTCGGGTGCAGTGCTTAAAGCACACGCATGCACCAATGTAAGTCAATGGTGCGTAAAAGTTACACAAACAGAGTTTTAGGATACTTCCGCTGAACCTAGAAGGACAAAACTTTAGACACAGGCCCTAGAGGTGTGTACCGGCGTGGGAACACCGGCGTTGCAATGTTACCTCACCCACAGGAAGCGGGTGCATAGGGTCGAAGTGGCGCCGGGTTTCGTCGTGCAGGTTCTGGGTGCTTGAAGCTGAAGATGCTGCAGGCCATGTGAAGGTGTCCGGTGGGATCCAAGGGTGGATCCGGATAGAAGGGTGGATCCGGATAGAAAAGTACCTGAACGCAGAGGGGACAGAGTCTGGGTCACTCAGCAGTGACCAGGGTGGAACCAGGACGGAACCAGGCAATGTCGGGCGCAATCAGGTGGTTGTCGAGGAGCTTCTCTCCGCTGCCACGTGGGCTCTGGGGCATCTGTCCCACGTAGGCTCTCACCGTCTGCGCTGTTGGCTTCAAGATCGGAGCAAACAACACTTGGCAAGAGCAATCCACGCGGAACTGGAAGATTGCTTCTCACTCGGACCAGGAGGGTCAGAGCGGGTGCTCCTTTTCAGGGGAGCTGGTGCAAATCTGGAGCAACCAGAATCACAAGTCGTATTTAGGTTTTCGCCAGCACAGGGGCCACAAGCCAGCTGGCAAGTGACCGGGCCAACGCGTTGAGCCAAAGAAAGCAGAAGGGCCCCACGCAGCACTCGAGTGTAGAGGGGTGAACTTCGGTGCAAGAGTGGCTCAGGGTTGGGGCTTCTCAAACCCCGGTGTACAGATTCGAGGGTCACTCGTGGGCTGCACAGTCAGCGTCTCATGGTCTTTTCAAGATGGCGTGCCCCACGCTTCCGGTCGCCTCCACGGGTCTCAGCTCTGCAGGGACTGTGGATCGGGCTGTAAGAAGGCAGGCAAGCTTGATCTCGTCGATCTGTCGCTCGAGTTCCGGCAGGAACTGCAACAAAGCAGACGTCGAGGTGCTGGATGGTGCCTGTTTGCACAGGGTGGTCACTCCTTGACCACAAGGGAGATTCTTCAGTCTTCTACGTTGAGTAGGATGTCGAAGGGTCCAGAGTTTCGTTTCTTATGTTTCATCAGGATAATCTGAAGTGCATTAGCACTGCTCCCATTCTTGTACCAATCTAGGGGGCTGGATTACCTGCTAGGTCCCCTCCTATGGGTGGGTCCCAGGAAGGGGGTGGGTACACCCCTTTCCTTTGATCAGGCCGCGCTGGGACGGGGGCTGGTGTGCCCCAGAACCGGTTTGGCCGGATTATGCAAGGGGCAGCCTTGTGCTCGTCATGCAGTGTCTGGTTTCTTTCAAACCTCCCTGCTACAATCCACTATCTCCTGTCTGGGGTGGTGTGACACCTCCCTGTGACAGGAAACCCTTTGTCCAGGCCCCCTTGGCTGAGTTTCGGTCAGCTGCAGGAAGTCAGACCCGTGTCTGTGGCAGAAGCATCCATTTTGTGGATCTGAGGCTCTTTTAAAAATCAACCGCATTTCAGTAAAGTAACATGTCTTCTCCCTCTAGAGGGGTGGAATGCTATCCCCGTCACCAGGACTGGCGAGGGGATAGTATTCCAAATCGTATGACACCTTACACGACATGTTTTGATGAAGCCAAACCAAAGTTGCTATATAACCGCGAGGATTATAAGGCACTTCATAGTATATGGTATGGCATTATCCTGGAACAGCTTAGGGAGTTGTTCCCGACAGCTGCAGACAGGTTCAGCTCATGCTAGAGCTCCATCTCACCTTAAACCACGCACTCTGCCTCCAGGATTGATGAGGCCTTCCATAGGAGTGGCTCACAGGTTTATATGTGTCCAGATATAGGTTTAGATATAGGTATACTATATCTAAGCAAGAGGTGATTACACCGCCTTGCCCCAGCTGAGTGATCAGCCAGTTGTGTCAATTTAAGAACCAGCCAGGGGTGGCGAAAGATATGCTGCAGCCCCTGGTAGGTCTTGGTGGCCCCTATGCCCTGAGCACCTATAGTGCATAGTACAGGGGCTGACAAGGAGCCCATTTCCAATTGTGGTATGTACCTATAGCACATGTATTACTAATTTAGAGAGAGAACAGCAGGCTGGGGGTCTGATTAGCAGGCCCACAGCCCCAGTAAGTCGAAAACCAGTGAAGCAAAAAGCAAACATTTGGGGTGACCATAGGATAGCAGACCCTACTCTCCTACACAACCCCCCCCCCCCCCAAACGCAGGGACATTAAACTTAACCTTGACCAGATAAGTCTTCATGTTCTAAGTGGAAGTACCTGGAGAGACCATCTGCATTACCATGGTCAGTCCCTGGGCGGTGCTCCACTGTAAAGTCCATCCCCTGTAGGGAAATGGACCGCCTGAGCAGTTTGGGATTTTCACCCTTCATCTGATTTAGCCACAAGAGGGGCTTATGTTCTGAACTAGGAAGTGAGTTCCAAACAAGTATGGCCTCAACTTCTTCTGGGCCCAAACCACAGCAAAGGCCTCCCTCTCAATAGCTGACCAACGTTTCTCCCTGGGGGTCTGCCTTCTGCTAATAAAAGCAATGGGCTGGTCTTGACCATCTTGATTAAGTTGTGAAAGCACAGCTCCCACCCCCAACTCAGAAGCATCTGTCTGTACAATGAACTGTTTGGAGTAGTCAGGACTCTTCAGGATAGGTGCAGAGCACATGGCCTTCTTCAGGTCATCAAATGCCTTTTGACAGCTAACTGTCCACTGAACCTTTTTTGGCATCTTCTTGGATGTCAAGTCATTTAATGGTGTCACAATGGACCCATAGTTTTTCACAAACTTTCTGTAATACCAAGTCAGGCCCAAGAAGGCTCTGACTTGTGTCTGGGTAGTTGGAGGAGCCCAGTCCTGTATGGTCTGGATCTTGCTCTCCAGTGGCTGAACCTGACCCCCCACCTAATAGGTGGCCCAGCTACACAACCTTGCTCTGTCCTATCTGGCACTTGGTAGCCTTGATAGTCAGGCCTGCCTTTTGCAGGGCCTCCAGAACCTTCTTCAGGTGGATCAGGTGATCCTCCCAGGTGGAGCTAAAGACAGCAATATCATCTAGATATGCTGCACAAAAGTCATCCAGCCCAGCAAGGACTTGATTCACCAACCTTTGGAAGGTGGCAGGTGCATTCTTCAAACCAAAGGGCATTACCACAAACTGATAATGTCCACTAGGGGTAGAGAATGCGGTCTTGGCTTTTGACTCTTCAGCTAGTCTGATCTGCCAGTAGCCAGCTGTCAAATCAAATGTGCTCAGAAACTTGGCAGAAGCCAATTTATCAATGAGCTCATCTGCTCTTGGAATGGGATGGGCATCTGTCCTAGTGACAGCATTGAGACCTCTGTAGTCCACACAAAACCTCATTTTTCTCTTTCCATCTTGGGTATGAGGTTTTGGCACAAGGACCACTGGGCTAGCCCATGGGCTCTCTGATGGCTCAATCACTCCAAGTTCCAACATCTTTTGCACCTCAGCCTTTATACAATCCCTGACATGGTCAGGTTGCCTGTAGATCTTATTCTTCACAGGCAGACTGTCACCAGTGTCCACCTCATGGGTGCACCAGTTAGTTTGACTGGGTGTGAGTGAAAACAAGTGTCTGTGGGCTTGCAAAACTTGTCTGCAGTCCATCTGTTGCTGGTCAGTGAGGCTGCCTGCCAAGGCTACTCCATCAACTGAACCATCATCAGGGTTCTGGGAAAGCAGGTCTGGGAGAGGGTCACTCTCTTCCTCTTGTTCCCCATCTGTGGCCATGAGCAAGCTCATGTCCTCCCTGTCCACAAATGCTTTCAAATGATTTACATGGAGCACCCTGTGGGGGCTCCTAGGGGTTCCAAAGTCAACCAGATAGGTGACTTCTCCCTTTTTGTCGAAAATAGGGTAGGGTCCAGTCCATTTGTCCTGGAGTGCTGCTGGGGCCACTGGCTCCAACACCCACACCTTCTGTCCTGGCTGGAACTCAACCAGAACAGCCTTTTGGTCATGCCAAGCTTTCTGTAATTCTTGACTGGCCTCCAGGTTTTTGGATGCTCTCTCAATATACTCAGCCATCCTGGAGCGGAGACCAAGTACATAGTCCACAACATCTAGCTTTTTGAGAGGTAACTCCCATCCTTCCTTTACCAAACATAGTGGACCCCTCACAGGGTGGCCAAACAAAAGTTCAAAAGGGCTGTAGCCAACCCCCTTCTGTGGGACCTCTCTGTAAGCAAAGAGTAAGCAGGGTAAAAGGATGTCCCATTTCCGGCTAAGCTTCTCTGGTAATCCTTTTATCATTCCCTTGAGGGTCTTGTTGAATCTCTCCACAAGCCCATTGCACTGTGGGTGATAGGGTGTGGTAAACCTGTAGTTTACTCCACACTCCTTCCACATTGCTTTTAGGTATCCAGGCATGAAGTTGGTGCCTCTATCTGAAAGAACCTCCTTTGGAAAGCCCACTCTTGAGAAAACTGCAATTAGGGCTTTTGCCACCACAGGGGCTGTGGTGGTCCTCAAGGGAATTGCCTCTGGGTACCTGGTGGCATGATCCACTACCACCAGTATAAATCTGTGCCCAGATGCTGTTTGAAAATCCATGGGACCCACAATATCTATTCCAACTCTTTCATAGGGTACCCCCACCACAGGTAGTGGTATGAGGGGGGCCTTTGTTGTGCCACCTGACTTACCACTGGCTTGGCAAGTGACACAGGAGCGACAAAACTCCTTGACATTTTTGACATATGAGGCCAGTGAAAGTGAGGAACAAGCCTGTCCCAAGTCTTGTTCTGGCCTAAGTGTCCTGCAAGGGGAATATCATGGGCCAAGGTGAGAAGGAAACCCCTAAACTTCAAAGGTATAACCAACCTCCTGGCGGTACCAGGCTTGGGGTCTCTAGCCTCTGAGTAAAGGAGTCCATCATCCCAATATACTTTATGGGCACCTTGAGCATTCCCTGCAGCCTCAGCAGCAGCTTGCTGTCTGAGGGGTTCAAGTGAAGGGCAATCTAATTGGGCCTGCCCCAGGTCTGCCCTTGAGGGTCCCCCTGTCCCCAGAAACTCAACCTGATCAGGCTCAAGTTCCTCAGAGACCGTCTCCTCTTGGACTGCAGAATCAGTTTCCTGTGAAAGCTGATCCTCAACCTGGGGCAAGGGGGAAGACATAGCCTTTACCCTCTTGCTCCTTCTCTTGGGTTGTGGTTGGTCTAGTGTTCCAAGATCCACCACTGGTTCAGGAAGGCACTTCTTAGCCTGAGTCCTTGTCACTGCAAGGACATGTGCTGAAATCCCTAGCATTTCTGCATGAGTCCTGTACTCCACTTCTGACCAAACTGAGCTTTCAAGATCATTGCCTAACAGACAGTCTACTGGGTGGTCTGCACTCACAACAACTTTCTTTAGGCCATCTACCCCTCCCCAGGAGAAGTTCACAACAGCCACACTATGTGAAGTAGTGGAGTTGCTTGCATTGGTCACTAGGTAACTTTCACCTAGTACAATCTGTCCAGGGTCCACAAAGTCAGGTGTCACCATAGTGACACTGGCACATGTGTCCCTGTAGGCCTGAGCCAGTTTCTCATTTATCAAAGGCGTCTGCCTATATTTGCCCAGGTTACTGGGACTCACTGTAGTGGACAAAGCTAAGTCCACATCATATAGGAGAACTGCCTGAGTAGGGACTCTGACTAGGCCAGATTCCATCTCAGTACCCAAGGTTAACCCTACTATACCCTTTGGTTGTGTACCACCACTGCTGACTGTACTAGTGGGTGCAGGTGCTTTAGGAGCTGCAGTGGTGGGGACTGGATTTTTCTTGGTGCATTCACTGCCCCAGTGTGAAACTGATTTGCAGGTATTACACCAAGGTTTCTTTGGGCCATCATTCTTCTTTTTCTTGTTTCCATTTTGGGAACCACCCTCCTTATTACTAGTTTGGGGGCCTGAAGACTTCTGGTCCTTTTCTTTATCTTTCTGATTCCCACCCTTCTGGTCTGTTTTCTTCTGGTCACCGCCTTGGTTCTGGGGTTTCTGCTTAATCCTTGTTCTGACCCATTTGTCTGCCTTCTTTCCCAATTCTTGGGGAGAGGTCAGATCAGAGTCAATAATGTATTGATGCAACAGCTGGTTCTGACAGTTATTAAGGATCTGCTCTCTCATTATAAGATTGTACAATCCTGTATAGTCTGAGACTTTACTTCCCTGCAGCCAACCCTCCAGAGCCTTAGTGGCACAATCAACAAAATCAGTCCTGAGTCTGTGCTTTTTGGGTGTCTCTGAACAACAACCTGTATTGCTCAGTGGTTAGGCCAAACCCTTCAATAAGAGCACTCTTCAGGACAGAGTAGTTTTTGGCATCCTCAGGTCTAACTGTAAGGAGCCTATCCTTCCCTTTCTCAGAAAAGGAGTACCATAAAATTGTAGCCCACTGATCCTGAGGAACCTGCTGTACCATGCAGGCTCTCTCAAGAGCAGTCATCCATTTGTGGATGTCATCCCCTTCCTTGTAGGGGGGTACAATTTGTCAAGTTTCTATTATCGATTCAAGAGGTCTTTATTCGATTTACATCATAAAAGACCAACACATAATAGAAAACAGTTCATACGCTTTTACATAATAAAACAGCAGTTCATACGCTTTTACATAAAAGTTAATAAATACGTTACTTATTAAAACCATGTTAAAAAAGTATTACATTTTTAGACAATGATGTACCGGAAGACCCCTTACTACATAAAAACAATGCTACATTGGGACTAAGGGTCATAAAAACATATACAATGGGAACTTCATTTACCAAGGTAGCGAATACGAATTGACCATGCCCAGCTCACGAATTTTGCTACACCAATGGCGATAGGTATCAGTTTTGAGAATCCTAATCGCGGCAACGGCAGATCTAGTACCTAGTAAGCGGCAGACTGGTAAAAGCCAAACTTTTCTGGGTAACAGGTACTTAGGGCAGCGGAAGAGAAGGTGTTCAATATTCTCTACTGCTGTTACACAGAAGGGACACTTATCACTACCACCAGTTAACCAGGAGTGCGTAAGCCCCCGCAAGGGTAACGAGCCTACTCGTAATTGGTGATACAGTTTGCGATCATTTGGCTTAGTAATTAAGTCCCAATAGGCTTCATATTTAGGGACATCCTTTACAACCAAGAATTCCAATGTCATGGTAGGACCAACAACCATAGTGGATCTCCTCTCAGCGATCCAGTGCCAATAAATATCTTTAAGTGCATTTTTAGATGGAAAGGTCGCATGTGCTGGATCAACCCATAATTCCTCCAGGCTCAAATTTTTCAAAAGCATCCTGAGATGAGAGAACCAGGGAACCCTATGGGACCCTTCAAGCCCCCTCACCTCAACGATGGCCTCAGCAAACAGGGTTAATTCAGGTGTAGTCCACAGACGACGCCAGAACGCCAGTGGTCTATACCGTACCACATCCTCGATGGATTTAACACCTAAGTCAAGCTGCAGGGGTAAGCAAGGTGTTGATTGTGGGAGACCAGTTGCCATTCTGAGGAACCTATTCTGAGCCACCCTCAAGGTGGATAAATCACTATACCCCCAAAGTTCTTCCCCGTAGGTAGTTGCAGGGATTATCTTGGAGCCATACATTTTTACCAACGGTGCCAGGGGTTTAGTGAGCGATTTTGCATGCTCCTTCAGTAAGGCTCCCCCAAGTTGGGCATGTTTCAGGGTCATAACATCCAATTGGGGTTTCCAGCTCATGTTCTCACTTAATGTGACACCTAGATATGTAAAAACCTCCGTTTGGTCCAGAATGGCTCCGCTCATCGACACCTTGGCCTTCACAGCCTTGGGGCCTCGCAGAACCATAAATTTGGTCTTGTTGACGTTCACTTCTAACTCATGCTCGCTGCAGAAACACTCAAAACGGGCCAGTGCGGACTGGAGGCCCTGCCTCGTTTTAGAGATAATAAGAGTCTCGTCCGCGAACATGAGGGGGGGAATTTTCCTTCCAGCAAGGGAGGGCGCGTCCGTTGGATAGTTAGAAAAATATTTAGTCACCCCATTAATAAACAGGGAAAAAAGGGTGGGGGCCAACACACACCCTTGTCTAACCCCCTTGGCAACTTTAAAACTGTCAGTGACCTCCCCTGGACCACCCCATCTTACTTTGGCATAGGTGTTTGAGTGCAAATTAATCAGTAGCGCCACCAACTCTTTGGGCATGCCCAAATCCAACAAGACTTCCCAGAGCTTAGTCCTGGGCACTAGGTCAAATGCAGACCTGAGGTCCACAAATGCCGCAAACAACAAACCTCCCCCAAGATAGACCACCTTCCAATAAAGTAACAAATCTAAAAACTTGCTCTAAAGTCCCCATATGTTGCCGAAAACCCGCCTGGAGAGGGCTCAAAACATCATAATCAGAGATCCAAGTCTGGATCCTACCCAAAAGGAGGCGAGCCACGATCTTTTGTACAGCATCAATAAGGCTAATAGGTCGATAATTAGCCGTTACTGAGCGATCTCCCTTCTTGTGAATAGGGAGGATCTCCGCCCCCAACCATGAGTCAGGGACTTTCGCACCCCTTGCCAGAGCATTGGCTAAAAGAACAATGTATGGGACCCAGAGGTCCTGTTCCTGCTTAAACATATCAGCTGGTATGCAGTCAGGTCCTGGTGCTTTACCCCCAGGGATAACCCTTAACACTGCTCTCACTTCAGTAGGCGTGAAGACCAAGGCTTCATTGGAAGTAATGGGCAGCAAAATTGCAGAACTAGTGACATTCGCTTTAAATTGATTCCCATAGTATTCGACCCATTCCCTTGGCTCGACACAATTTGAGGGGGATCTATCCTGTGGGCGATTGCCCCATTTAAGCTGCCGCCAGAATTTAGTCATGTTATTACTCTGGCAAGCCTCCAACAGTTCCTTCCAACGGGTCTCATCCCAGTTCTTCTTGGCAGTGGCCTGCACAGCTTTGTGTAGAGGGGTGAACTTCGGTGCAAGAGTGGCTCAGGGTTGGGGCTTCTCAAACCCCGGTGTACAGCTTCGAGGGTCACTCGTGGGCTGCACGGTCAGCGTCTCGTGGTCTTTTCAAGATGGCGTGCCCCACGCTTCCGATCGCCTCCACGGGTCTCAGCTCTGCAAGGACTGTGGATCGGGCTGTAAGAAGGCAGGCAAGCTTGATCTCGATCTCCGTCGCTCGAGTTCCGGCGGGAACTGCAACAAAGCAGACGTCGAGGTGCTGGATGGTGCCTGTTTGCACAGGGTGGTCACTCCTTGACCACAAGGGAGATTCTTCAGTCTTCTACGTTGAGTAGGATGTCGAAGGGTCCAGAGCTTAGTTTCTTATGTTTCATCAGGATAATCTGAAGTGCATTGGCACTGCTCCCATTCTTATACCAATCTAGGGGGCTGGATTACCTGCTAGGTCCCCTCCTTTGGGTGGGACCCAGGAAGGGGGTGGGTACACCCCTTTCCTTTGATCCAGGCAGCGCTGGGACGGGGGCTGGTGTGCCCCAGAACTGGTTTGGCCGGATTATGCAAGGGGCAGCCTTGTGCTCCCCATGCAGTGTCTGGTTTCTTTCAAACCTCCCAGCTACAATCCACCATCTCCTGTCTGGGGTGGTGTGACACCTCCCTGTGACCGGAAACCCTTTGTCCAGGCCCCCTTGGCTGAGTTTCGGTCAGCTGCAGGGGGTCAGACCCGTGTCTGTGGCAGAAGCATCCATTTTGTGGATCTGAGGCTCTTTTAAAAATCAACCGCATTTCAGTAAAGTAACATGTCTTCACCCTCTAGAGGGGTGGAATGCTATCCCCGTCGCCAGGACTGGCGAGGGGATAGTATTCCAAATCGTATGACACCTTACACGACATGTTTTGATGAAGCCAAACCAAAGTTGCTATATAACCGCGAGGATTATACGGCACTTAATAGTATATGGTATGGCATTATCCTGGAACAGCTTAGGGAGTTGTTCCCGACAGCTGCAGACAGGCTCAGCTCATGCTAGAGCTCCATCTCACATTAAACCACGCACTCTGCCTCCAGGATTGATGAGGCCTTCCATAGGAGTGGCTCACAGGTTTATATGTGTCCAGATTTAGGTTTAGATATAGGTATACTATATCTAAGCAAGAGGTGATTACTCCGCCTTGCCCCAGCTGAGTGATCAGCCAGTTGTGTCAATTTAAGAACCAGCCAGGGGTGGCAAAAGATATGCTGCAGCCCCTGGTAGGTCTTGGTGACCCCTATGCCCTGAGCACCTATAGTGCATAGTACAGGGGCTGACAAGGAGTCCATTTCCAATTGTGGTATGTACCTATAGCACATGTATTACTAATTTAGAGAGAGAACAGCAGGCTGGGGGTCTGATTAGCAGGCCCACAGCATCAGTAAGTCGAAAACCAGTGAAGCAAAAAGCAAAAATTTGGGGTGACCATAGGATAGCAGACCCTACTCTCCTACATTTGCACACAACACGTCAGGCCCGTCCCCTCCCTTCACCACTATCTAAACGCACCCCGTCACCGTTCTAAGTTGCGAGATTAAGTCCCCTTCAATCCCAAGAATCCCTAGGGTCAAACTAGCCCACTAGGTACCTCCAGTAAGCACCACAGAGCTGCGTTGCAGAGAGGTATAAAAAGGGACGTGGCCTCTGAACACCTGTCAGCAACACCGCTCCCTGGCGCATACTGGAGATACCTGTTGGGCTATTTGGCCCTAAGGGACTCAGTATTGAAAGAGAATTAATTCCCCAACTTAAAACGCACCACGGGGCGCATTTGCACACTGATGAAGGAAGGGGCGTGGCCTAAGGTGACAAGTCTGCAAACATTCCCGGTGGCACGTTTTAAGTTAGATAATTAATTACCCTTCATTCCTGAGGTCCCCTGTGGGCCAATTAGCCCACCAGGTACCTCCACTATGCGCCAGGGTGCTGCGTTGCAGAGAGGTGTTCAGAGGCCACGCCCCTTTTTTCAACGCTCTGCAACGCAGCACCATGATGCTTACTGGAGGTACCTGGTGGGCTAGTTGGCCCCTTTGGGGACCTCTGGATTGAAGAGTAATTAAGTCCCCAACTTAAAACGCACCACAGAGTGTGTTTGCACACACATCACATCAAGCCCAGCGCCCTACCTTCACCACTGTGCAAACGCGTCCCGTGGCGCGTTCTAAGTTGGGGAATTAAATCCCCTTGAATACTGGAGGTCCCTGGGGGCCAACTAGCCCACCAGGAACCTCCACTATGCACCAGGGGGCTGCGTTGGAGAGAGGTGTAAAAAGGGTCGTGGCCTCATTACACCTCTCTGCAACGCAGCCCCCTGGTGCATACTGGAGGTACCTGGTGGGCTACTTGGCCCCAGCGACCCCCAGTATTCAAGGGGAATTACTTCCCCCCCCCCTCTGCGAGCGTGCCAGGGGGCGCGTGTGCAGAGTGGTGCAGGGAGGGGGCGTGGCCTCCTCCCCGATCCCGGTGTTTTTAAAAAACATTTAGTTTTTTGGCCTAGGGGTCAGGGTGTTTATACCCTGCCCCCTTTTCTTGTTTTTCGTGTTTCTTTTTCTGTTTTCTTGTGCTTCGGTTCTACCGACGCACAAGATGGCTGCCAACACTTCCTGGTTAGGAGTGTTGACAGCCAAATAGCATGCAGCTCGTGCTCTGGAGGGTACGTGTATAATCCTCGGACGGTACTTCGTCTCTAGATATATCTATGATTTTACTTTTGATTTTTTTCAGGAACTACTGCACAGATTTACACCATTTAACAAAAAGCGTCATCTGTGAACCAAACTCTACCTTTTTGCCAAATTTGGTGTAATTCCGTTCAGCAGTTCAGGCTGTAGCCCGTCTTAAAGGTCCCTATGGAAAATTACATGGGGAAAAAACGTTTTGGGACCCCCATTTTTTCTCTGCACCCACTTGACAAATCACCCCGAAACTTTTAGGATAGGAGCGGAGCGCCCCATCTTCTTGGAGAATTTCGCAAAGATTCGACAGGCGCCAAATTTATTCCAAATAGAATGTTGCGGATTTCCTATGGAAACTAGGTCCTAACTAACTACCTACTGGCGACTGCCAGTAGTACACAGATGCATATTAAATGGTCTTTTCTCAAATACAGACTATTCTACCTCCAACCCCTTTTAGAAGAGATCATGTTGAAATATACTGGCGGCAGTAGCAAAATGAAATATTAATCAAGGTGATTGATTTAGTGACCAGGGAAGCACACACTGATTTCCAGTTACGTTCCCAAGCAATTTGAAATGTTTCATTGTGCGACAATGTTAGTTAGGCCCACATGGTTCAGTCGACACATAGGGAGTGAAGCTGCAAGGATGTAGGTTATGTAGGGTTGGGCGAGAAAGGGGGGGGGTTTGCACTCTAAGTGTTTCTTTCAAGTTATATTACTATGCTTCTAGTGGTCATGAAGTGTTTTCTGGTGGGCCATCACAGACCGTGCTAGATCCTTTTATCTACTTAATACCAGACCTAGAGAAATGAAGCAGATTGTATTCATGTCCATAATTTCTTTATTTGGAAGACATAAAAATCCTACTTTAAGCACAGATCCAAATCTTGAGCAATGAAAAGGCACATTGGGGTCCAGCCACCTCTGGTTCAGTCAGCACAGGCTCCGAATGGACCAGCTTGAGAGGTAGATGCTTAAATGAGGCATGGCAGAGGAGAGTGGTGGCAACTATTGGATGTTATATTGAAGTGAAGGCAGGAGTCAGAAAGCTAGCATCAGTGTAACAAAATTTAGTCCAAAGGCCTCCTGCACCTCCATCTGTCTACAGTTGTTCCCACACACAGCTGTGTTGCACAGGTCCATGAAGCCTCTTTGTGGAGGGCGAACAGGGGGTCTTCAGTCAGAGGGGTCTCGACATTCAGTGCAGTCTTTCATATCCTCGGAGTAGTTCTCAATCTGGATTGTCGTGGTGTGGAAGTTAAATTTGCTCTGTAGCTGGGTGCTGGCTTCTTTGAGCAATACCTGGGCATCGGCATCTTCATCTGGAAGAAGAAAGCAGTCAAGAGAAGCGTTAGAGGCGAAGCATCACCACAGTGTAAACAGGGGAGGAGTTACAGAAGACTGGTCACTCTGGTTGACAGAGGGGGGTGGGGTCAGATGGGATACCTCAGAGTACTTCAGCAAATGCAGATAGGAGTTACATTACAAGCATACATGGGGAGGAGTCACATCACTAAAGTATAAACATGCCAACAAGGTGCATGTTGAAATTCTCAAGAGAGAAAGCATACATGGGGCAAAAGCATACTCAAGACTGTGCAGTCAGGAGAGTCCAGAGAGGCGTAAACAGAGGAGTCATCAATAAAATGCACAGTCAGAGGACTTAAAGGACTGAAATGGGCTTTATTTTGGTGTACGCTGAAGACATTCACATGCCTAAAGCAGTATTTAGTAAGAGGAGTGTGCATTATTTCTCTGACTTCATGATATACAGAAGATGGAAAATGAACTAAAAGTTAATTAGGGGAAGAATCTAGAGATGACATGACCAGAAAGGGATGTCTTCCACCACTGAAACAAACAAAGATGGGAACAAGACACCCAATAGGTATGAACGGGCAGGGGGGTAGTGTGGAATATCACATGTGGCCCAGGACAAAGCGAAAGGTCATACGGTCATACGATTGGCAAAGGAAAATGTAAGCCAAAAGGCACATGGCTGCCCAACACGATTATGCTCCAAACTACATGAATGGAGATCAATCAACAGAATTATACTAGGAAAAAGCAAAGACAACGGGACAACATTATCCATTTATTTTAAACCCACCCTGTCTTTCCCTTCATCGCACTTTCTTTGGTCCTCCCTTTAACCACCATTTGCGATCCAAAACACATTCTGAACTTCATGTTTTCCTTTCTGCCCCCACACTTCAAAATACTGCTGCCCCTCACGCACTATACCTTGTTCTCTATAGCTTCTTCCATCACTTATTTTGTAATTTCTGTACTGCATTCTCCCCGGCTCACTAAGACCATCTCGACTCATTAACTGCATCCAGCAGGAACCCAATTTTGATCCAACAGCACTAAACCACAGTCATAAATCCCAAACATAAACCTCTTCACAACCCCCATCAGACAATCACAAGAAACTCCATGATCTCAATTGCAGCTGTAAAATCATGGAGAATTGGCAAACCTTCAAAATCGATTGAGTCCAACATTCTACAGTTCCCAAATTCCCTCAGAATAAACCGGTCCTTGTCTGGCTTATTGTCTTGCAAGCTAGAGCAAACGTCACCAATCCTTCCACACACATGCACCCAACTGTAATGCAGCTACACAATCTGGCGTAATCTTCAATCACTTGCAATGATTCCACCATACATCAGTGCAGCTTTAACTCAAAGGAAGAACATTCAGTCCTTTTTGAGGAATGACTCCAACCTTCTACCATCCCCCAAACCCCTCAATAGAAATCTTTCCCAAACAAGCTTGGAAAGCAGCGGCAAAAACGACCACACCAATCATACATGGGTGCCCAATGTGTACACTGTCCAGACTACCAGGCTAGGATATCTACTCTTTAAATACCCACGTATGAATATAGAAAACAAATGATTAGTATTTCCCGTTATGAAATACTGCATCTCAAATAGCTGTGAATTTTCATAACATATTTGGCTAAAACAGCTCAATAGCAGCTTAAAAAAGTCTTTGCTACAAGTTTGATAACCTCCTTTGATTGGGCAAACTCAAAAAGTGAGTGGTAATGTGAAATATGTGGTACTCACTGATCGCAATGTGCACCGATAGCACTGGCTGTGACACCGTTAGTGCCCAGATGTGCAGGCTGTGTAGCGCTTTCACCCCCGGGATGTGCAGCAGAGATTCCTTCACAGCATTGAAGTCTACGCCCTTTGGAGTCCCTGTAAGCAAGCAAAGAATATTTCACTGACAACCAGTGGAACGAGGGGGTGCAGACAAATATATGTGAAGAGCAGATGATAGAAGGGTGTAAGGGAGCAGGCTAAAGGGAATTGAAACTTCTGCTGTAGTTTGTAAGGGTGAAGGATGAGGAGAGAGAAAAGAGAAGAGGAATTGCATAGAGATAGGGTGTCGAGAAAGAAAAGGGAAAGGAAACATTCAGAGGAAGTTAAAGGATTAGATTGCGCGGTAGGAGAGCGTGAAGCGCAGAGGATATGAGGGGGTGAGAAAACAAGGTATCAGAGAAGAAAATCTTTAACGACAGCTATGAGGAGAGAGAGAGAAGCAGAGTTTGAAGGGTGCTAGAATAGAATAGAAACACAAGATAAGAGGGGGTAGAGGAATAGAAGCAGGTGAACTAGAGGTACAAATGGGCAATAAGGAGATCATGTAACGAAAGCAGAGAGACAGTGAGGAAGGACAAAGGTGCAATGGTGACATCTGGATAGTTGTGTAAATGTCAGTGGAACACCAAGGAAGAGAAAATGGGGAAGACATGAACCAACATGGATTTTAGAATAAAACCAAACAAGTTAAACCGCCCACGTGGGATAAAGGACATATCTAGAGAATGTCAGACTTCGCCCCCCCCATATATATGTTGTGATATCAAATAAATTGCACAAAGATTGAGAAGGAAGATTTCCAATCTTAAAGCAAAAGGTACTGATTAACCCTATGGATACAGAGATCAGATTAGGAGTATTAAATAGCAAATTACAAAGTAACTCCAACTGAAACAAAAAAACTACATGAAGCCATAAAACCCAACCCTCCTACCCCTTTTTTTCCCCCTTCTGAGATACATCACTAGCAAACTTTGTCACCATTCCAGCAGTCTAGAGGAGGAGAAACCAATCAGAAAATGTGTTTGAAACATGGCGATTATGGCCACTTTAGAGCCGCTCCTTATGGATTGATTTCATTTTTCCTGGTAGAGCAATTCTCCGAGATATTGTTAAGGAATTCATTGTGAAGTTTGTTAGGGAGAGCTGAAGAAGGTGTACAAGCCATTACAAATTCCCATAGCTGATCTCACTTTAGGTTTCATTTAATACTTGGTAATTCATGGTATGTTCTGGGCATTCATGGCATGATGGCATCTTAGTAGGATGCTGGCCCTAGCATAATCATGGCAATGTTGGGGCAACTGTGGCATTCCTGAAATCAGGACTATCCCCAGTACAATGGTCGTACTAGCATACCAATTGGTAATTACTGGAATATTTTGGGTGCCTCGTGGCCTGTACCTCTCATTTAAAGATGGACCAAGCAAAAGGATGATAATCAAGGGCCGACTGTGGGAAGCCATGATTTGGAGAGAATGGTGTTATTCTAGAAATGTTGTGGCATCCACAGGAAGATAGGTTTATAGATGACCATCGAGAGCAAAATCTCTCATTTTGGGGCAGCAGTACACAAGTATGTGATGAAAATGACAAACTGGTCAAATAAGCAATTATTTAAAACGAAAAGCTGGTATTCCAGGCCAGACATTTCTTGGCCATGACAATCCGCTTTGGTGTGGGGGAACAGAGTTTATTATCCAAAATCAAAACGTGAATTTCCATAAATCGAGGACTGTGTTAGGGAGTAAAATGATTATATAGGACCGATATCGGGACACATAAGTGGTATAGTGAAGGCGGCCACTGCAGATTACTGTGGCATGGGTCAGCATCCCTCAAAGTTGGCTTGATGTGTAACAAAGATTGGCTGATTTTATTTGAGCTGTCAAGCACAAATATGGCAAGAAAACAGACATTTCCCACTGGAGGGCTTCAGTTGGACTGTATGGTACCACGAGCCCCAGCACACTGTGCAGCAGTAGCCCATCTGGTAGTCCATTACAGGCCAAAATATAATCGTGCAAACTGGCTGTGGTCACCTGCAGCTTTAATTGACTGATTATCCACACCGGTGAACACGCTCACGATGAGCAAAACGCATCAGGGTTACCAGTGCAGCAGAATAAAATAAAACCTTTTTACCACCACTGTGAGCGCGCCTCATTCTTCTGTAAGAGGAAAGCTGTTTGGGATCTTTAATACATATCTATATATCTATAGTTAGAATTGATATTCCATGAATAGTCACTATTACGGTCTGAGACGCTAGTCTTCAAGATTGGTGTAACCCATCAGCTGTGAGGTCTCATTCGTATGATCAATGGCATTCTTTTATGAGGATGTAAAATCTTTCTAGCTCTGCTGTGTACAGCCCAAGATTAATCTGCTGTGTACAGCCCAAGATGAAGGAGATGTGCTGCTTTTTTTTCTTGCCTTCTACTTGCCCCTGGAGACGGTCAGTTATAAGAGATGTTTGAGAACTTGGGAGGGGAAGAATGGAAAAACAAGCACTGGCATAGCCAATAGGTCTTGTCTTTGGGACCTTATAAGTGTTTAGCCATGCAACACGATGTTGTTGCACCAAGGATATTGTGCTGGATAACTAAACACTGAAAAGGTCCCAAAGGGGAGACCTATTGGCTATGCCAATACTTGTTTACACTATTGCTGGGAATCCGTGCCTGGTGCACTCACATTGCTAGTAATCTTGCACATGGTTGCCACTAATGTATACTTGTCTGATGTGGTCAGGATTAAAGCCCAAATAATATTAGTAGCTTCGGATGATTTTCATTGAACTTAAGTAGCTCGTACTGCAGAAAAGGTTGGAGACCCCTGTTTTAAATAAACTATTTTCATTGGTAAAGGTTGTCATGTCGTTTATAATGGTGAATGCGGATTGTACACACAAACCCCCATTCATATGGGCATGTCCAAGAAATGTGGTTATTCCACTTGGCCCGCAAGTATGTTAAATCCACAAACATCAGCAATGCTTGCCATCTGGATTAACCATGTAGAGCCCCGTTCAAACTGTACAGCATTTAAGAGGATCAGATACTTTTTAAAAAGCACCTTGAAGGGCATCTTTAACCAGTGTGTATATTTATCAGCCATGGGCTCCTATAAATAACCATGATTGATGCCACTGCTTCCCATCACGAAGCACAGAACTCAGTCTCATACCTAATAGAAACTGGAACAAATCACCCAATGGTGGAAGGCATACCCTCAAGTGTAGCTGTTAGTCATTCGCTCAATTCCAAGCATAAATGCAGTTACATGTTCGTGGCAACATAATATGAGCCAACAGAATAAGTGATGGTAGCTTTTCGGTGTGCTCGGCCACACATTGAACACAATCCCTGATGAACTTCACCACATAGCCACCCTTAACTACAGAGAAATGAAATTGCCCAGTTTAGTGAAAGCCAATCAACAGGAGACTCATGACAGCAGGTTAAAAGGCAGGCTCATTGGCAAAACTATTATCCAGTACTTTGCTTCAAAAAATGATCCAGAGAAAGCAGACATGGACATGTGCTTTAGAGGAGTCCTATCTATACTCCTGTCTGCGCTCATGAGGGGTTAGAGCCAAAAACCTGTGGTGGTTGCATAGTCTACAAGTTGCTTTAACATAACACTTACCACATTGGCCTCAATGGCTTCACACATCTTCCTCCAACCTTACACTTTTTTAAGCCTCTGCAGCCTCTTAGCATTCAGCCCTTTTGCTGCAATACCCACGTTGGAGTCGCGAGAAACCCATGATAAGAACACAACAGTGGTCTTCATCAACGAAATTGAAGCACTATCCACACAGACCACACCACAGACCCTCACTCTTCCATCCATGCAGCTCTACAAGGAGGCCTGTTTCCCATTCTCAAATGTGCCTAGTCAGGGAGAATGGAGAGCTGAATAAATGCACTACAGTATGATTTAATGGCGTTCCTGTGTTTCTCTTCTAATGCCAGGTCAATCTGGAGGGCTGAGGAAAACCGCGCATAGGCCTCGTTCGCGTCGAGAGCCATTTCTGACTGGGTTCATTATTTCCTTTTCCTGCACAGGACAATGCCGTCAGTCCCTCTTCTAATCAGTGATGTGTTGGGAGAACAGAGAAGTTAGTTTAATGGTGGTGGGGATGGGCCGGGGCATTTGTTCACACTCTGGGATACATTGATCACTGCTTCCTTGCATGTCACTGGCATGCAACAATGAATGCCAAGAACGCACGTGCACTTAGCAAGTAGGCCAATGACTGGACGCTGGTGCTCACAGAGTGAACAATTGAAGCAAATTCTGACATTTATTATTCCTTGTATATTAAAGTTTATATGCTGGTGCATTTTCTGTGTATACGTTTGTGCAGGCTTGCCATTTCAGTGTCATGATCAAGCCTTTTGTCATCACAACATCAGCAACTAGACCTTCAGAAATATCAATTTGGACTAATGAAGTTTAAAATTTTTTTTTTTAAATCACCTAATAGACACAAGGCTGAGTGATTGGTGATTTTCAGGATTTAAGTTCTCACTGCGCCAACCAGAAAAAAAAACAATCAATGCTGGTGCATGTCTTCGGGGTAATTTCTAAATAAAATAAGGACAATAAAAAAAAAGTATTGATTCGCCCACGGGGTTCAGCAGTTAGTGGCTATACAAGTATAGAGCTGGAAACATATCAGTTTGAATTCTGAAGGATACGGCCTCGTTTTTTATTTCCATTTGCTTGCTTGGAGAACAGCATGAATTTCACGTGCACATACAACACAAAAAAGAGACCATCCAAAACTAATTCACCACAGGCCGGGTGAAATATGAACAGTAAGGTCACACGAGCTGTACGCCAAAATACTAAGAAAACAAGGAAGAGCTAATTAGTTCATTCAGGCTTGTTATCACAGACACTTGTGGTTTTGGCATGTTGCTGTTAACAGCCACAAGGTGGCAGCACTTCCCTAGTTCCGGATGGGGAAAGCCACACAGTATTTCCCTTGCAGGAGCGAGCAGGAGCACCATCTGTTTGAAAGTTAATTACAGATGGTTTCAAAGCTTGCTCGCGCAAGGGAATTGCCAAACGTGCACACGTTGCCATTGAAAGCAATGCAATGCGTGCGCGTTTTTGGCAGAAAAACCGAATCGATTTCAAGAGGTCTCCTATGTAGCGCATGCTCCCTGCATAGGCAAGACCTACAGAAAGTGAAATGAAGAAATTTAAATAGACACGGGGGCTCTGTGGCAAAATCTGTTGGGACATTACCTGGTCCGTTGGTGCTGGTGTCCCGTGTGTCCTGCTGTTGGTCTCCCTCCCGCTGTTGCACTCCTCCATCAGTGCAGCGCGGTCAGAGAGGGGAGAGGAGACTGGGGACTACAATCCCCGTGAGCCTTTGCTGCGGAAGCCGCTACCGCCTACACCGCGCCCGGAGGCACAAAATCGAGGAGAGCCTCCGCGTCGCGGGACCACGCACAGGCCGCGCGGGGCGAAGCCCGGGCCCGTTTTAGCCCGTTCAAGCCAGGTCGAGGCTGGGCTGGGCCCCCCATCTAAGCCCTTGGTAAAGGGTAGGTATATCTGCCCGTTGGCTTGATTATCTTCGTTACTGTGGTGTCAAGTAAATGAACGGGTAATATGGCACTGAAACTGGCTGCACACGAGATTGAGCTGACAGAGCGTCGTCTCTCTATGGACCCAGCCTTTTCAAAAAGATCATCTTTGGGGGCCATTGAGCGTGCTCGTACACCGGACAGACAAGGACAAAGTGACACTACAATAGCCCCGCAAGAGGTGAATATAGTAACCCAGACAGCTAGGGCCCCTGAAACCCCTCAGAGTTGGGAGGCAAACTTAACACTACAGGAGAATGAAACTCTTGAGGAATTAGGACTACTAGTTGAGCGTTTGCAGGGGGGCAACAAGTAAAAGAAAGCGTGGAACCCAATTATGTCCCGGCCGGAAAGGGAAAAGGGCGAAAAAAGGAAGGAAACGTCCCTAGAAAGAAATCGCTGTTGAGGATCACAGAACTGGTGATAACTTGCAGACCATTCAAGATAAAGGAACTGCCCCAGAGACAGCAGGGACCCCTGCAGGAAATGAGGACTTATTTTGGAGAAAGCTAGAGACTGTTTTCACAGCTCATTTACAACCGCTGGGGGACAGACTTAAAGCAATTTAATATAGACTTGGGAAGTCAGGGGAGGAGATAAAGGACACCTTAGGAAGTCTAACTGATAAGCTTAGGAGGGGTGACCATTTGGAAAATATAGGAAGAGGGAGTGTAAGGGAGGGAGAAATAGACCTAACCCTTAATGAACCAGCTAGACCTCCCAATGCAGTAAAAACCCCTCTGAAGGGGAAAAACAGGGGTGGTGGGGGATGGCAAGAGAGTGGACAAGGATGATAGTGGCTTGCAGAAGGGCCCAGGTAAGGAAGGGCCGGGAAATGTCATTGAAAGAAAATTGAAGCCTATTCTAAATCTACCCCCAGATTGTGCCCCGTATGTTGCAGTCTTAATGGGGGTCCCAGAATTGAATGCAGAAGTGGAGGAATCCTATGACCAATTAAAAAACAAAACTATATATTAGTTAAACTGTAATAGGCCTCTTCCCCAAGAAGCTAAATGCAAGATATTGCACGTAAGGAGAGTGAGCTGGGTGGGAACCAACATAAAAAATAAACTGGTGACTGTATTGTGGTAAATTTCAATGACCCAAGGGCAGCCCAGCATGTTATTAACGCCCAACAGAAAAATACACGTACTGGTATAGAGGTGCAAGACCTTAGTTACTTTTATAAGCCCTATCAGCCTGGGACCACCGGAAGGCAACGGGAAGTTTGGGAGGGGTGGACACAGCAGTCTAATAGACGGAGGGGCTGGACACAGAGTCAGGAACGAGAACCCGGTTTATCAACCTAAGGGGTTACAGTCACTTGAGAGCTGGGAAGCAGAAAGAAGCGAAGGCTGTCCCATATCCTTATATAATAAATATGCCCCACTGAGCTGGGGCTCACACCTCAGCAATGTGGACTGACTATCCAATACCGTAACAGCAAAGGAAAGTGACCCACAGTTAAGGACAGATGACAAAACGTTAACAAAAGGAGTGCTCCCAAACAGGACAGAGGGGGCACATGGCAACATATCGCGAAGAATAAAATCAGATACTAATATAGCTAATGGATCCTCCCTTGTCACAGGCTATATAACGCTGAGCGAATGGAATACCTTAGAATTACTGTCCTGGAACATGGCGGGGCTCTCAGCCAAATTCCAAAACACTGAGTGGCTGGGATAAGTAAATAAATAAAATTTAATTTGTGCCCAAGAACCGTGGGAAACCGAACCCACTAATTTTAATTTGGTGGGGTATAAATCGTTTGGAATTCCAGGTGCCAGATATACGGCAGGTAGAGCAAAAGGGGGCCTCCTTCTGTGGGTCCGTCTGACTCTAGGGGGAACATGGAAGGATCTTGATTCGAAATCAGACTGTATGCTAGCGGTACAGTTCAAAACTAAGGATCTTAATTTGATTATCGTCAATTTTTACAACGCGGGCGGCTGTAGAGTAGGGGAGTTGGAGGAAAGACTAGGTACCCAGAGAGAGCGGATGAATGATGTCTTAGCTCCACTGGTTTTAATTGCAAGGGATTTGAACTGTCACTTATGCCCTCAGTTGATACCTTTTACGGAAAACTGTTCTTCCTGCAATATAGAGGAGGGAGCCCACTTTGACCACACAATAGAAGGGGCTAAATTTAGCATGATGAGAAATTTTGATTTGGAACATTCAATGGATCTTTTATTTTTTAACTCTAACAGAGAGGTGAACCCCACCTTTAAAGGAAGAGGGTGCTGTTCCTACATTGATTTTATAATTGTGTTGCACCTACTAAAACAACGAATTCTGGGATTTAATATTGACTGTAGTGGTCTTAGTGACCATAACCACCTCACAGTGACCGTGGCAGTGTCACGGGTGACTAGGGAAATGAGGAGGAGAATATCAGATGTCAGGGAGACGGTCACAGACCAGGGCCGATGCTTAAAATGGGCAAAATTGGACGGAGAAAGCTTCTACAAATCATTATCGGCAGAGGGGGAACAGCACCTAGAGGTGTGCTTAAACTCAGGGATAAATGGGTCCCCGCTGGTCGAGGCTTTTGAAGAAATAGGACAGCTAGTCGATAGCCTAATGCACACGACAGGGAAAGGAAAGAAAATAACTAACCCCAAAGGGTTTGATAGAGGATGCTCCTTAGCCCAAAGAAATCTTAGGGCAGCCCTCAAACACAAACCCAGAGATGGTCTGAGGGTTATCCGCTGCAGGTTACAGTATGAACAAGTAGTAAGACGAGGTAAGAAAGCCCTCCAAATTGAAACGTGGGAAGATTTACGTGAGGCTGCAGAAAAAAGAGATTG
Source organism: Lissotriton helveticus (assembly GCF_964261635.1). Classification (NCBI taxonomy): domain Eukaryota; kingdom Metazoa; phylum Chordata; class Amphibia; order Caudata; family Salamandridae; genus Lissotriton; species Lissotriton helveticus. Next base: position 1,796,620,248 of record NC_136061.1, on the reverse strand, counting down.
TTCCACTTTCTGGTTAATAATTAATAGACCCTGCTTTCAAGACGGAACTAGTCCTAAAATAGCATCGAATGTACTCCCCGAACAATGGTTGGAACATTTTAGTGGTCTATAGAATAGAGGGACCCCGACGGAAGGAGACCAGGCTGATAGTAGGGAGAATAGTCCAGAGGTGACGGCATTCACACTAAAGGAGATTGAGGGGGGTATAAAGGGCCTCACTCGAAATAAAACCCCTGGCCCAGATGGGATCCCGCCGGACCTCATTTTAAGTAAGATAGAATTATGGGGCCCGGTACTGACAAGAGTTATAAACGCGGCCATAGTCTCGGGCCTACCCCGCTCATGGTCGACGGCCACAATAGTACCAATATTTAAGAAGGGTAGTAGGGATAGCCCCCAATGTTATAGGCCCATTTCATTGATAGATGTAACAGCTAAAGTAATGGGTAGGGCTATCCTGAACCGTCTCATGTGTTGGGAAGAGGAAAACCGTATCCTTTCAGAAGTTGAGTACAGCTTCCGGGCTGGCAGATCCACGATAGACCAGTGTTTAAATTTATATTTATTGGTCACGAACTATACAGCAGCTAGTAATGAGAAAGTATATCTAGCTTTCATGGATCTGGCAGCAGCATTCGATTGTGTAAATCGAACAAAGCTGTGGGCTATATTGTCGGGTCTTTGGGCCGATGCTGGTCTCATTCAAATTCTGAGTGCCCTTCATCAAAACACAACAGCAAAGGTGAGGTACAATTTGGAGGGAGGGCAAACTGAGTCTTTTAAATTTACGAGTGGGGTCAGGCAAGGATGCATATTGGCACCCTTCCTGTTCTCTATTTATATTTATGGCCTAGAAAGTTTTTTAACCGATTTAAAAGTGGACTCACCCAGAATCGGAAGTAGATTAGTCCCGTTTTTCTCTACGTGGACGACGCGGTCCTGCTGGCTTGCACGCCATTGGGACTGCGGCGTCTGATTGACGGGTTCGTAGAGTTTATGTACAGTTTAGACCTATCTGCTAATCTGATGAAATCATATGTCATGGAGGTGGGCCCAAAACACAATGGGAAAATTTTTAATTATAGAATAGGTTCCACAAGCTTGGCAAAGGTACAGACCTTTTTATATTTGGGCATTTTATTTGATAGGAATCTGAGTTTTAAACCACTGATCGAGGAGCATGGTAATAAGTTAGTAGCTAGCTCAGGAGCTGTAATGAACTTCGGTAGTAGATTGGGTCGATGGTCCCCAGGGCAAATGCTGACTATGTATAACTCGATCACTGTCGCCAAAGTTGCATATGGGGCAGAACTGTGAGGGATGGCGAATGTTAAAAAATTACAGATAGAGGAGAACAAATACCTAAGGAGGCTCCTTAAAGTTCCTCATTGTGTATCTTCCTATATAGTACATGAGGAATTAGGTTGTAAGTATCTAGAAGACAGGTTGAGGAATAGACCCCTTGTGGCCTGGCTAAACATATGGGTCAACCAGGAAGCTAACTTGACCCAGCAGATAATTACAGACTGTATGGGTAGGGAGAAAGGAATGTCTATTCCTTGGCTGAAATATGTGAAAGGGGCCCTTGATAGCATTGGTTGTGGTAATCTGTTCCTAAACCCACAGAGTATTACTAAACAGGACCAAGCTAGAGTAAATGAAAAGCTGCTTAAACTTACAGCTACATTACGGGAAGCTGACGTGAAAAATAAACAAAGAAAAACCAAAGGAAATGATGGACGGAACGGCTGTAATGCCAGAAACCGGGCCTGGGAAGCTTGATTCCGGTCCAGGGAAGACATGGCTTGGCAGTTCGGGCTGGACTGTTCCCATGTCTGAACTGGGGTGGCGGAGTGAGCTAAAGAACGGTGATGGATTAAACGCAGATCAGTTGACTGGGGGGGTGGGGGGGGGGGGGGAGTGTTTGTATTGTCAATGCTCCGTCCATCATCCCCTTTGGTTTTTCTGTGAAAAATAAACAGTCAGTCCAGGCATATGTGGCAGTGAGGTCCTGTAGCGGGCTGGAGCCTTATCTTGCCCTTGTATATAATCCCCATGATAGGTTTTTATTAACGCGTTTTAGGCTCAACCTCTTCCATCATTTATTAGCGGAGCCCGCGGGTTTCACTAATCCAGTTGAGTCAAAGGGTCCCTGCGGCTGTGATCACCGATCTCCGCAGGACACCCCTCATTTTGTATTACTCTGCCCATTTTATCAAATGCCCAGGCGCCGTTTTTTAATAGATCTTTTTAAAACGGCCAATCTTAAAATCAGTGAGAGATGCCCTTGCCTTTTTAAAAGTGTCTAGAGATCCCCTGACTATTTTGTGTGACAAATTTTTTAAGAACCTCAGTTAGATTAAGGGCCACTATTGGAACGTGATAGCGGATACTGTAATGATTTCCATTTATAAGGACGGAGAAAAAATATTGCGTTTTTTATATAACTGATGAACTAAGTGTGTTGTTTCATAGTGGATCTTATTTTTTTAAGAAATGTTCGTATATTTTTAACATTGTACTTTTATGGTGTTATTGAAATGCCGAATAAAGAATATAGGAGTATAATTAGACACGATAAAAAAATATGAGACTTCAAATTAAATGTTCATTACTTCTTTTCTCACATATCTCCATTTTGTCGCATCACAGGCAAACTGTGGGAAAATGCTGAATTTTGGATCCATTTCCTCAATCCTTTCTCAAGAAGGGTAACTTCAACCACTCTGGCGGAGGTAGGGCGTGCTTGCCATGTCATAAAAGTACAGACATTTTTAGTGCCCTTTCAACACCTAGAAAACTTTTGCAACTTTATGCTAAAATTGTGTTACAAAATATTCTATTTCGCCAACTAGTTTTATTACAGCCCCAACACATGCAAATACAAACAGGGCTCTCTGTGTTAAGTTTTACACCGTTGTAATAGGCATCTTTGAGCTTGTTACTTTGAATTGTTAAGTTTTATTTAAGCTTTTGGTTCTTGCTCCTGATGTAAAAAGGATGGTGTATATTATCTTGCAGTAAATATCGCTGGCAAACTGTCTCCCCTTGGTTACGGGTGGCATTTATTACAAATGTTGCTTAACTGCTACCATGAATAAATGTGTCTTCTTCCCATTCTGTCTAAAATGACCTGTTCGTACAAGCACTCTGAGGAAAAATTACGATAAAATAAGTTTTTTTTTCTCTTCTTTTGGTCTCACAATATGTTACCAGTACTTACCTGGGCATTATAGGAGAGATGGTCCCGTGATTAAATGGCCGAACTCCATTAAAAGCTCCGACAATGTCTTGCTACAGAGTTACAGTACACTATGTTACATCGCAAGGTAATTTTATTTTCATTTTGAACGTTTGGTTTAACTTTTGCTTCAACAGCTGTTGTGCAGAATGCCACATCGAAATGCTTCAAATGTTTCTAGCATATACTGTTGGGAGACTGTTATTGAAGCAGAGATGTTTAAACAACAGTGTAAATATGTATTTGTATTAAAGCCTATATACAGCCAAGTCAAAATGTTAATCAGCCTTGTAAAATGACATTGTTAACGCGCGCTCTTCATACTCAGAAAAGCCTCAAGGTCGATTTAGTTACTTAAAAATGCAGGTTAAAAGTGTTTTTGTTTTAATCAGAAAATGTATCATTTAGGAAATGACAAATAAGGGCAGTATCGACGTGTCTGTCAAGCACAGGAAGTGATTTACGATTACCTTTTACCCACATTAAATGAATTTTAGATTTTGTTTTTTAAATTGTTTATCCAACTCTAAAGGCCAGAGCAGCATTACGTCTGTCTTCTTCTGTGGTGGTTTGGACGCGTCATGTCCGTGCCATTGGGCAATAGTCAGCAGGGAGTCTCAGAGCTGGACGATGGTGGCGTCAGATGTGGACACCTGAAGGTCTCAATTCGAATACGGACCTTTCCAGCCGTCTCCGGTACGTACATTTTGTACTTTAGATCGGAAAATTGTAACCACATGCTAGTTCATAAACTGGTTTAGCTGGTTAGTTCATGGAACAACGTGTGCCAGCCTGGCTTACCCACAAGATGCCGGCGATCAGATGGATGCGGCCCTCCATAAGCAGGGAGTTGTATAACGCATCTTGGTACTGGGATGGTGAACCGACATTTGAATACAGTTATATATGTTTTAAATATGTGGATATTTTAGCGCAGTATCAGCTACCTTTAGCTTGGAAGAGGAAAGGAGTTGGCAGGCATTGTGTACTGTGAATAAGTATATATCCGAACACTATTTAAAAAATTACATTTTATGGATTATTTCTAAGTGTAAGATTTGGTTTTCTTTTGCTTGACCATTTATGTTCAGAGCTTTGATTTTAGGCAGTGAATGAGATCTTAAGCAGCAGCGCACTAGGAGCCTAAGAGAGGAGAACCCAATTGTGAAGACACCTTACTGTACACCAGGTGTGCAAGTACCAGAAGTGGCAATAGGTAGAGCTGGGAGACAATAAGCATAATAGAAGGACCTGCGATAAATTCCCAGGCATGTTGAAATATCAAGAGAAAATGCAATAAGTGTATTATCCTGCAGTTTGCTTGCTATTCACATGGCACTATTACTTGCCTGCCATTGACCACCCCCCACCAAGCACTCAATACAATAAATATGCAATAAAAGTTCCATTAACCTAAAATCATTCCCCTGCACATACCCTCCTTGGGTTCTTGGGCCAAAGGCAACCGCGACCTGGTCAGTGATGAGCAATACAAGCGTACTCTTGTCCTCACAACACAGCGATCCTTTAGAGCAGGCCAGGAGCCAAAGCGCTCCGTTGTCTTAACACTGAATACCCCACACCCCACTGGTTCACTCTTCATAACACTCACCTTCCATCAGTACGAGCAGCACATCCCTCAGTATGGCTAGTGTGGTCCCCAGGACCAGGATGGAGAAGAGGAACGTACAGATGGGATCCACAATTTTATACTCTGGCTGGCATGAGGAAGAAAATAACATTCAGACAAGTCTTGAGGAGATTCATGTTAACTCACTTTCCAGGGATGCACAGACCAATTAAGCCTTACCCCATCTCTCCCAAACGGGAATTTCATTCCATTATTAAAGATCATTTTAATCTGTTTTTCAATAATCCACCACCAGAGCCATCCTAGGAGATTTTTTTTTTTTTAATTAAACCTTTTCAGCACACTAACATGTAAGAGCATCTTTTTCTGTAACTCAAACCACCGCTCCCAACACTAACCAGTGATAAATACAGTGAACAGCTTTTTAACAATTCATCCTTTCACTAAAACACAATGACCTTCCTTAATTCAATCCAGTCTGCATTCACCCCAAGTAATTCTACCCCTCATGAAGTACCCTCAAACGGATGTCAGCATCTCCTCCAGTCTCTAATAATATGCAACATTACCCCCACCCAGATAGGGAGGTGGGTCTCTCTCCAAACTCAATTCACAAACCTCTCCCTCAACAACCTTATTACACCTTAGAATGACCTCTCTTCAAGTAGAAACTAAGGGTTCTTGCTGATATTTAGACCGAGCTTAGGGGTCGATTAGGATGGTGGACGGATTGCCCCCAGCGGTAGCAACTGCTAGCCCGGCGGGGGCATTCTGTCCGCCATCCTCACAGAAAAGACACCCGCCACATTAGGATGGCGGGGGGGGGGGTCCGCAGCAGACGGCAAGACCGTCCGCCGCTTTTCCGCCGGTCGCCTTCGCGACCAGCGGAAAAAGTGCTTACATATGGTGGCGGTGAGACACCGCCAACCATATTACGATGCCGGTGGTCATATGCCTTTCCACAAATGCCGCCGTGGAAAGGCATACGGTCTTTGCTTTGGGGGCCCGTTGCGGGCCTCCAGGGAGAAAGGGGGGTGGGGGTGCACATGGGGGGTACCTATGGTACCCCACTGCATTTCAAAGTACAACATGGCAGGCACCGCGCGGTGCCTGTCACGTTGTGCTTTGAAACGCACAACATGCATTTTCAGCATTGCGGCGGGCGGTGCTTTCAGCACCACCCGCCGCAATGTTAAAAATGCGGGATGCACCCGCCACTGTGGCGGTTGCATCCTAATTCGACACACGGGACCTCCGCCCCTGTGGCGGACGGTCCCTTCCTACAACAGGATGGCAGACGGACTTTGTCCATCCGCCATTCTAATCGATCCCTTAGTGTCCAGCACAGCCAAGTCTTGCTTAGGCTTACAATCAGCAGAGGCTTGATGTACACCATTTTGTGATCGCAAATCCTACAATTCTCTAAATTGCAAGCTTTTGTTGCAACTAAATTGCTTTTTCAATACACTAAACCCAATATTTTGATTCAGTAACAGCTTATTGTATTGCAAAATGGGTTTTAAAAGGGATAAACCGCTAATGGGAAGGGACGCATTTAGGGCATGCCTTGTAAAAAAATCTTAATTATGGTATGTACCGGTGTTTTGTGACCGGACAACTCCAGAGTTAGGGTAGTAACATTGTCAAAAGAGGAGGGGTCCCATGGGGAGCTCTTTCCCTTTGTTATTGTTAGAAACGTTTGTTAGGGACATAGCAGTGGTCTTGGCTACTGCAGCTAACTTTAAAACAGATTTAAAAAAATTTAAACTGCAATCCGGTTTCCTGTCAAAAAGCAGGCTGTTATTTTTTTAAGTTTCTATTTTTATCAAGTATTCCCGTTTTGTTGCATTGGCATCAATAATAAAAATTTTCAGAAAATGTATGGATGTTAGCACTAAATGCTCCAACTGATCAAGGGTGAAGTTCTGATCCATTCGAATGGCAAGTGTCTTACTTATTATTTTTTAAAGCTTACTAGATATTTTACGTTAAGTGCACGTTAGACTTCCAAGTGCTATCTTGAGGGCTGTTTTTTCTGTTACAGTAGGACAATGCTATATACGTATTTGTTATCAATCCTATACCCCTGGTAGTCTTTCTGAGGGGCGCCCGCTATACCTTGAAGTAGATGACGTAAGCAGCCACCAGTACCCCGACGCTCTGCACCAGGTCCCCCACAACATGAATGAAGGCAGCTCGCACACTGGTGTTCTGCTCCTTCCCGGGGGTGGCGTTGTGCGAATGTCCATGTGATCCTTCCGTAGGGCCATGACTATGACCATGCCCGGTCTGGTGCAGGATAAATCCCATTCTGTAAGAGAGAAGCAGCTAGTGAAGAAGAGGTTTCCATTCTAGTAAAGACCACTATGAGCATGCAAGTTTCGAAATATGCAGATTTACACAAAGTTCTACAGGCATGTGTGGGTCTGATTAAGCAACAAGATGCGAGCCATATTTCTGTAAATAGAAAAGGAGAGAGCGAGAGTTGAAGTGGCAAAAAGTTTGTACTTTGTAGCTGACCCTTGCTAGTAATGTTTGATGCATAAGTAAGGCAAAATAAGTTGCACAGAGCCAGTGACCGGTAATTTTGCAGACAGCCTGTGTGGTGACGCTCACTGATACAAATTGTTTTGTGACACTCACCTTACGACAAGATTGCGATGTAAATCATCCGTTCAGGCGCAATCTTCTCCGATTCAATTTTACAGTGTCTGCTGTGAAATTGTAATTTCAATAAAGGCTTACTGTATGTTTTTGGTTTACATGAGGACGCTGCACTGTGTATATATACTCAAACTATCACTGCAGGTATATTTAAACCGCTGAATGCAAATGTTCACCATGTGTGTGAATTTTAAAGAGAATGCATTTCAAAACAAATTAGTATAAACCTCTTACACATCATCTGAGTGTGATCTGGAGGGCAATGGTATTCTGGGAATGCAAAATGTTCAGAGGGCGCAAAATCAAAAAGTAAACTAAGTGTGTATATGAGGACCAGATTTTTAATTAATAAACTAGAATTCGCTCAATAATTATGCTGTGGTTGGGAACGGACTGGCTTGAGAGCAGATAAATAAGAGTAATACACAGTTGTTTTGAAATTCGGTATTGAAAAGTAGTCAGCTAAATAAAACAAAAGCTGAGCCTCATCCATTGTGGTTGCCAAAAGTAATGAGGCAAGCTTAACCTAGAGGCAATGGGTAAAATATTTTACAGCACACAAGCAGTAATATTGTGAAAACAACACGAGAACAATCCTACACCAACTAAGAAAAATAGAGAACATTTTATAAATTATTTGACAACAAAACTACAAACGGTAGAACCGGTTATAAATTTGTAAAATTTTTGGGGAAAATTAGCATCTAAAAGATCAAAGCACCAACCGCAGACAACTGCTCATCTTGCAAGTAAAATGCAGTGGAGACAAGCCCTTTGTGTGAAGACTTAGCACAACCTATTCAGTTGCAAGTGGAGCTGAGAACAGCTCCGCCCCATATCCTGCCAGCAGATGGCCCATTCAAGCACACATAATCCCTCTAATACCCGACAAGGGAAATGCCAAATTTCTAATGGTGGTATTTTCAAAATTGTAATTTAAATTCCAACTTTACCATTAAAGATGATTTTTAATTACAATTTCCTACAGATCAAGTCGTACTTTCAATTTAATGATGGAATAGTTCAGTCACAAGGCATTTTATGGGTGGCAAGTAAGGCCACCATTAAAGGATATGCCAAAGGGTATCTTAAAAAGAAGCAGCAGACCTAAGGCTAGCATCTCTCCATACTGAAGGCTTGGGTTCTCCGCTGAGAGGGAGAACTTACCACCCAGAATAGTGAGAGAAGGGTTTTCTGGCAGCTCGAACTTGTACGAGAGGAAATTCACATCATCGCATTAAGATGGGGAAACTAGCTGTGGAGGCCCTGCACATCTGAGTCAATGGATGGGGAGACAAAAATGGTAAACTCCTCTACTGGCTTGCCTCCCATCCTCCAGCCAACTCAATCATACCAGAGGTGATGGACAGCCAGGGGTACACACAGTGTTCTCTTCGTGGTATCACAAAGACTTTTGCAGAGTACTATCGCAACCTTTACATATGGTCCTGCCAGCTGAGCCTGAACTACAGCCCCACCTCCCAGAGATACCTCTCCCAAGACTCTTACACTGAGTGTTAGCTGCTTGATCAGCAGATCTCTATTGAGGCAGTGGGAGCAGCCATCTCAATAGAGGCATTTGGAAAGACTCCAGGACCGGACTAGTTTCCTACAGAGTGTTACTCCCCTTCCTGGGGGGATCTGATACCCTGTCTCCATGCCCTTTATGAAAGGTAGCACAGAAAGGATTCTTCACCTCAGACATGGACATGGCCAGGATTGCAGTAATCTCCAAGACGCAACCTCCGTTGACCTCCTGTTCAGACTTTTGGCAAATTTGCCTTATTAACACTGACAAAGATCTACATGACAATATTGGGCACCAGCCTTAGACCAGTGCTTAGTACCCTCATCCATCCTGACCAATGTGGCTTTAAGTACAAGACACTGCCTCCGACACCTCCACGTCGCATTAGCTCATCAGCACATCCAGTCATCGAACTTGGCCCTTCTCTTTATAGATCTCGAAAAGGCGTTCAACACAGTGGACTGGAGATAGTTGAAGGTGCTGACAAGGGCTGGTGTGGGGCAGCGGTTTCACAGACTCATTTGTGTGCTCTATTTCAACCCCAGGATTCGAGTCCAGGTGAATGGGGTCCTCTCAGACTCCTTCCCTATCCATAGAGGAACACGTCAGGGTGGCCCTCTGCCCCAACCCCTCTTCACCTTGGCAACAGAGCTTTGGTGTGCCTAATTAGGTCTGATGCCCAAATTAATGGCTGGCGATAGAGAGAGACCCAAGAAGGTCCCATAGCATTGTATTGCGTATGACGGTCTACTCTTTATGGCAGATCCAGAGAGGACAGGTCCTCGCTGCCTTCAATTACTCCAGCTTTTTGGTGAGGCTTCTGGGTGGAGGGTCAACGCAACTAAATATATCCTAGTGTCCATGACTAACTCCTCTGACTATGTCTCATGGCAGTCTGCTAACCCAAATCGACCCTACGTTTGATACTTTGGAGTCTGCGTGGCACTCCTCCCAGAGCTCACTTAGGCACTTAATATCACTACGGTGATTAAGAGAGCTCAGGAAGACCTGCATAGATGGAAGATGCTACAGTTAAATCCTTTGGGTAGAATAGCCCAATATAAAATGATGTTTTTTTGTTTCATTTAGGTCTTTCAGAACCTGCTGCTCTGCTTGCCCAGTCATTGGTTTCTGGCACTGGTTCCTTTGGGGGGGAGCCAGACACTGAATGGCCTTTTCCCATTGTCAACGGGCTTCCTATGACAGTGGCTTTAGAATGTCCAAAGTTTATATGTACTATCGCTCAACCAAACTTTAGGCGCTTAATGATTGGTAGAGTGGTCCAACTCGATGCACCAGCTGGAGCTAGCCTCCCTGGGGCTTTCCGATCCAAGCGATGCTGTGCGGTTCCCCAATCCCAAACTCCTTTCCAGAACAGACTCAAGCAATTTTCCTTCTATGGAGATTGATGCTTTGGCCGACACATTGGAAAACAAAGCTGACACTACAGACCCTACCCCCCATTCTCCCCCCTTTGCATGGCATCTGGTTGAGAGACATGGTCACACTGGAGGGCCTCAGGAGGTGGGACCTTTTAGGGATTTCACAATTAGAAGACATCTGGTCAGGGAACCCATATACGGACGTTCCAGGAGTTGAAAGACATGCAGGATCAATCCTACACAATTTTATAAATACTTGCAACTTAGGCACGCGCTCACCACCCACCTACCCGCCAACACTCCCATATGGAGTTTAGTCCACTGGAAGGCAAGATCGTGTAGGGGCACTGGGGAAGGGAGGCATTTCCCAAATCCATCACACACTCTTTCAATGCCTTCCCTATACAAGAATATCTCAGGACATGCTGGGAGAGTTGGCTGGACCCCTTGGAGGAGGACGACTGATGGGACACACTCATGGCCCCCCAGGTCATTATAATTTCCTCCAGACTGAGGCTAATCTCAACCCCGGCCGACTCTACCAGGCAGGCCTTTTGTCGAGCCTTGTCTGGCCTCGCTGTGCAACGACCCTTGCAGACATTTATCACATGGTATGGGCTTGCCTGGCAACAGGTAGATACTCGAAGGCTATAGTCACAGAAGTCACCATGGTACTGGGAGGCCTTTCTCCTGGGGGTTCTGAAGGGCATGGGAAGATCTCGAGCATACAAAATGGTCTTGGGCACAGCTCTTACGGTGGCAAAAGACCTAGCCACCAAATGGAAGTTGCCACCCCCCTCCCTCCCCACAGTCTCACAGTTGGGCAGAGGCTTGGACTGATGTGCAAAACAGGAGAACTCAGTTTATGTAGCATGGGGCTATCCTCGGAAGTACAAAAAGGTGGGAGGCAGGCAGCTGGGTCAAGTGGAAGGAATTGGGGGAAATCATACTAATAGTGCGCTCCAGTGGAAATGCATATACACTTCTCAGTGTTGCTGATGAGATTCCAATAACACAATCCATGCATTGGGTCGAAACATGATTCATACTGCTATCATGTGGCTGTCTTGATTGTATTAAAATCAGTAAAGTGGACTATCAAAAACAAAACGGAGTTTAAGGCTAGGGGTGGCAGAGAACTTCCCTCTGCCAGAGGAGTTTGCAGAGTTTTGCCAACTGGGGAGCAAAGTTTGGCAAAAACTCTGATTTCGCTGTGTGGCAGACTTTGCCCCCACCGCCCACCCCTATGCTCTATAGCCTTAGGCTATCATTAGCTCACTATCCCAGCTATATTACAGTTCAAAGTTGGCTTTTAATGATGAGTAATGTGATGTGACAACCGGTCTGTAAATTCTGCCCAATCTCCATTGCCCTTTGTTGATGTTTTATCGACAACAGTTCTTTGTGATATCAGTACTTCCGTGCGCATAAAAGGCAATCCATATGGCTGAACATATTATAGGAGTCGCATGGGATGGGAGGGACTCATGAATTGTAAGGTGAAACCTCAGCCACTGTTAGTGTGATATACAAAATTCCAGAGTACTCTTTGGTTGTTGATTCTGCAAGTGCCTAATTATGGCAAGGAGGGGTGGCGTGAGTGCCTTAGGTGCTCACGGAATCAAGCAGTTCAAAACACTCGATTGGGCAGTAAAGTGCAGCGATCTGGCATTCATCGGAACACAGGATTGGCTATTGAGTTTTTTTTATTTCCCATAGGTTGTAGAACATCAAAGATTGTGGTGCGACTTACAATTTGGCTGAAGCTACATTTACTGGTTGTCCATTGGCTGTGGTGGTTTTCTGGGAAGTGACGTAAAAATTATACCTCCTGCACGTACAAGCTTCTGTGTGAATAGAGCAGGCAGGCACCTGACTGTTGAATGGGTGATTTGAGGCAGCATCAAAGTGAGTCGGAGGCCACCTGTCACACATTAGCTGAATATGCCAGATAACATCCATTGAGTGTTAGTTGGCCTGACAAAAATCCGCCTCCTGTGGGAGGCACTGTACCCGGAGGACTAGGCATGCATACTCTAGTCACAGTCACATGCTGGTGAGGGTTGTGCGCACCCACATACATGGGTTTGCCTGAGAATATGGCAAGGGAGCGTGCAGTGCCGTTCCCCACTCTTATAAGCCGCTGAGATGTGCAAAGTTCAAACACCCCACCACCGCATTAAAACAAGGAGACAGCAGCTGTTGTCACCACGGCCAGGGACTTTAAGAAGAGGCGGCAGGCGAGCCCTGGTGCAAGCAGCAGGACAGACATCCTTCTGCAAAGTGTTGAAGCCAGAGCACGATGTATCTCCAGAGGAAGAAGGCTACCAACATCCACTCTACAGTGTGTATACAGTGCTGTCAGCGCTTCTCTGTCTGAGACTGTGCACGGACTGCTGTTTATGGTGGTTCAAAAAGGGGTGTGGTGATGGACAGAGTATCTGAATTAAGTAGAACACTCCTACCCAGTCAAAAGATCAGGGCTTGATCCATCACCGTTTTTTAGCTCACTGCACCATCCCAGTTCAGAACCTGGCTACATGCAAATTAGTCTGTCCCTGGCCCAGTGCATCATGGGAACAGGGCAGACCAAACTACCAAGCCAATTCTTTACTGGAAAGGAAACAAGCTCCCGGGGACCGGTTTCTGGCATTACAGCCGTCTTCGGCCCAGCTTGCTTGAATCCTGATGGTGCAGTGAGCAAGGGACTCACATCTGAGCATACCCTTCCACACTTGTGGTGGCTAAAATGATTCAAAAAGGGGGGTGGTGATGGACAGAGTATCTGAATTAAGCAGAACACTCCTACCCAGTCAAAAGATCAGGGCTTGATCCATCACCGTTTTTTAGCTCACTGCACCATCCCAGTTCAGAACCTGGCTACATGCAAATTAGTCTGTCCCTGGCCCAGTGCATCATGGGAACAGGGCAGACCAAACTACCAAGCCAATTCTTTACTGGAAAGGAAACAAGCTTCCGGGGACCGGTTTCTGGCTCCTTTTCTGAATCGTTTATGGTGGAGCAGAACTCATCGGAATTCCACTGAGTGTTTGTGCAACTCTGCAGAATTCCCAGTAGTGCAACTCCAGAATCTCCGTCTACCCCTAATTAAGGCTCGGTAAGGGGATAATATTGCCAAATCGAATTGGCAGTTCGAAATTTATTTAGGCTGCAATGGCAGGTCTGGGACATGTTTATGGGGCTATTTAAGTGGGGTTAACAATAAGTACTGAAGCATTGAAGTTACAGGCCCTGGGTATATGCTATACCCCTCTATAAGGTACTTATAAGTAAATTAAATGTGCAGTCCGTGTATAACAATTTTACCATGTTTAGGAGAGTGCGCAGAAGCACTATAGCACTGACTAGCAGTGGCAAAGTGTGCACCCCTCCCTCTAGCGCCTTGAGACCCTCTGGGTGAGTAGTGCGCTTTATAAATGCCTGAACTAGAGTCCTTAGACCAATAAAAACAAATTCATCAAAAAGTGGAAGGTAAAGGCAAAACGTTTGGGGTGACCCTGCGGAGAGTTTCAAGTCCAACAAGGGTTGAGATCAATATATGTACATGAAGAAATACAAAACGTGGTGTGAACAATTTGGCAAGTTTTCAGAAAACCCTGTTAACTCTTGCTTTTTGCAGTGTGGGAGTACAAACTGTAAACTACATGCTAAAATGCAGCCTATCATATGGTACTGCTTCCAACAGGTAGGTTCACCATCAATAATTACCACACTGGACATTCACCAAAACAACGCAAAAAATGACAGCAGTGAAGTAGGCATTTCACCATAAAACCTGAAGGAGGCTGGAGAGGGAGGAGAGCTTGTAGTTAGGATCATACCTCAGAATTATGCAGTCGTCCTCGTAGAGAAGGAAAGGAAACAGGTTTTTTGCAGATCCCTCCCCACACTTTGTGCTTCATTTGTACCACAGTGCTCATGGTATTTGACTCAAAGTGCCCTGGAGCCTGCTAACCAGGTCCCAGTGCCAGTGCTTTCTCCCGAAATACGACTTGTGTGAATTGGAAACCCCAATTGGTAAGGGATTTGACCCCACCCCCTTATAAGTTCCTTTTTAAGTGCTACCAGTGGTACCCAGGGCATGGGAGTTAAAGGGGTCACCAGGGCAAGATGCACTGGTTGTCCCATTTAAACAGATGACAGCAGGCGTGCCAATGCAGACATAGTGCAAACTGCTACAACTTGACTGTGCCCTCACCTTGAGTGGCAAAGTCACAGCACTTTTTTTATGTCTCGGCTCTAGACTGTGCATGCAGTGTCTTGAAAGAGGCATGTTGTATCACTTTGTGGGCTTCAGACCGCCCATAGGCTTCCCATTTGCTGGCTACATCAATCTTCTACCCTTTCTCCCCATTTGTCCATGGTATGGATGCATCATGTCTCTTACTGTTTTTATCCCTCCCAGACTTTTGTGGTCTGGTCCTGGGTCCCGCATCACCTTAATCCCAAGTGAGTTACACTCAACTGGACCTGTGAGTGACCGATTGGCACTAGTGTTTTTTCCCCATTGACTGCAACATTAAAGTTTTGCAGTAGTGAATTACACTGATTTCTTTTTCTTTCTAAAATCCATAACTCCTTTTATACTGATCGGATTGGGTTTATTTTGGGGTCAAACTTTATATGAAAATCGTTTTTATTTTTTATAAATGGGCGTTTGATTTCTTTCGAGTACTGTCAATTACTTATCATCCATGTTGGTACTCTAAAATGCTTCTTAACACATCTTCCTCTTGTAAAGCATGTCAGCTCTGTGCCACATTAGCCGGACTGAGCAAGGGATTAATTAGTGTGAATCCAAAGGGCATATTTTGGGGTATTGTGAGAGTACTGCATAACAAACCCTTACCAGCCCACTACCCAATACTCCACTTTTCTACACTTCTGTTACAGCTGTGGGATCCTGAACTTGTTTTTACACTACCACTTGGTCATATCTGATTTTACACGAGAATTCCACTATTAATATTAGACCCAAATTATTTGTTAAAACTTTTTTTTCAAAAGTTTTTTTAATTTTCATTGTTAGGGCCCCTTGTAGACCCACATCCCAAAGTAAAAAAAAAAAAAGAAAGTTAAGAAATGTTTTTGCAAAGCTTTAAAAAAGGTCCTACCTTTCAATTAAAGGGTTAGGCACAATGGAGTTTGACAAGAACTTCTGCCTGTGTCATTCCAATCAGAAGATTAGTGATCTAACAGTTTTGTGCAAAATTTAGGACATTGACTATATAAAGCAACAGCCAAAACAGAGGTCCTGGAAAGGGCCTTCAGCTCCTATTAGAAAGAAAACCTACAGAAGGAGGACCATTGCTCAGAAAAAACCCTGAAGAGGGTTAGGATGATGCCCTAGCCCAAATAGAGGATGGTGGGGAGGAAGGTAAAGACCACAACTCTCCAACCTTTCTCAGACCCCTTTCACCGGCAGGAAATGACAGAAGTCACTCTAGCAGGCCTCCAACTGGTAAGGTGGTACTAAGCCTCGAGGCAGAGCTTGATCTCCTCACACTAGAGCAGAACACAATTTAACTTGACTAAAGGATACTAGCCCACAAAGGGATGTCCCCGAGTTTAGTGATGGTGATGGCATTGATAAATGGTTTGCAGTCTTTGAGAGGGCCTGCAAAATGAGTCTAGGCCACCGGGGCCCGCTACTGTGGGATTTGTTCTCAGTCTAGGGGAGAGGTAGACTTCGGACCCTTACTCAGGATGTTCCAGAGTCCTATCAGCATATGAAGGAGCATATGAAGGAGACCTTAATAGAAGGATTTGGACTCACCACAAAAGAGTGCAGAGTGAAGTTTAGGGACACCGATAAAGGTCAAAATCAGACATGGGTGGACTTTGAATACACTTCAGGAAAACCTCTAGAAGGTTGGATAAAAGGCAACGAGGTAGACACTTCTAAGCCCATTGGCTTCTTGCACCCACACCCCTAAAACTAGTATTCAAGGGGCACCCCTGGCACCCAAATCTGAGATCTGATTTGACTCGCAACAAAGGACAAAAGAAATCAGTCAACTAAAATATGGCTTTGAGGGATGCCAAAACAGCTTTTATGGTACTTGTAAGAAGTGCATTTCCATGTCAGTTTTCACATGGAGTACTGCTTGCATCACTGATTCGACGTCGTGGTTTGGGAGGACTGCTATGAGACGTTTTAGGGAGTATAGTGTTGCGCATGCTGATTTCGTGATATGATCAACCCGTGAGTTTATGGACAGATTAGGGTCCAACCAAAAGGCTAGAGTTTCCAGTTGTTTCTGCGGGTTGAGAGAGATTTACAAACTTTAGTTCAGCCAAATGATGTCATTTTTGGTGATAAGTCCATGCTTAACAGATTGTTTTCTGTCTTTTAGGTAAGAAACAAGCCAATGGAGCATAGATCCAGATAGACCCATTCAAACTTTAACACCATTGACCATCAAAAGATTCTAAAACCCTTGAACGCTTTTTCATCAAAGAGTACCCATAGCCATGCCTCTCTGTTATTAAACACGTTATATGTCAATTACGATTCTACCTGCACTGATTTCATTGATACATCTAGAAGCCGGATTTATGCTGTATATTTAAAGAAACAAAGGTTCAAGGATTTTTTTTTTTTTACTTTCGTTCTCATTGCACAACACGCATACAACCGTGAAATAAGGTACCCACAATAATTATATTAAAAAACATTTACAATTGAAAATTCAGAAAATACAAAACTCCTGTACATAGAATATTTGTGGGTACCTTATTTAACTCTTATATGTATGCGTTTTCTATGATCAATGTTTTTTGAAGAAAAAAATCCTGAACCATTGTTGCTTTAATTCTGTTTATTGACCCCATGTTCTGGGGAATAGGGCTGCCGCTATTGTCTGGAACCGTACATTTAAATGTAATATCAATATGGCTTTGAAAGGCATTTAATTAATCCGAAAAGCTCAAAGGAAATGGTGACGTTCCAGGTTCATCCATGAATATATGATAGCTTGAAAAAATGGTTATCCTATGACAAAAATAGAACCAGAAGATAAAACGGAGCTCATTTCTGAAAGAGATAATCCAAAACAGCTATTCCGATCACTGTTGCAAAAGGGTTTTCAGTGCCTTCTTGTGAAAGGGATTTGTGTGGACAAGTCCATATCTGGAGCATAGGTTTCTCCTGAACCAGGCTTGAAATGAGAAGTCCCACTGATTATCGAACGACTAGTGCTACACACAAGAGCCTTGCAAACACAACTCTTCTACAAACCAATTAATTTAATTCCGACTCAGAGCCTGCTTTAAGGCTCATTTCACAATCCTAAAAGTATTAGAGAGGGGTCCTAAATACACCAAAGGGAAAGGACACCAGTAATAAACACTGAAAACTAAGGATCCCTTTGGGCTCTCTTTTTTATGCACACATCAAACGTATACCTTTGTCAATCATGCCATATTCTAATAGCACCAGTTAGAATCCAAGAATGCAATGTAAAAAAGTCATAAATCTTTTATTTATCTGTCCTGACACCAATATCTTATCTAAGATATTGGTGTCTAAGTGTGCATCCATGTTAACCAGGACGTATTTTTACATATATTGTTTTGAGTTTATGTGATTAATTTGTATATATGTATTATATGTGTTTCTCCCTGCTCATGCAATTTGTCGCTTTGTGACAAAAAGCTTGTGTATATTTTTATATTTGTGTTATGAGATCTCTGAAGAGACATGTTTTTAACTAATTGATCATAGTTTTTTAGTACAGATAAATAAATGATTTATGACCTTTTTACATTGTATTCTTGGATTCTAACTGGTGCTATTAGAATGTGGCATGATTGACAAAGGTATTCGTTTGATGTGTGCATAAAAAAGAGCCCAGTTCTAAATGCTCTTCAGATCCGTACCTGCAGGCAGGCAATCACCAGCTGGATGGGTGCAGGCTCGAACATTTTAATATGCTGCGTAGTGAAATTTATGAAAAAAGTAGAGACTTTACTTTCAAAGGCCGAATTAACTTAAGAGTGGGGACTGTAAAATAATGTTTTACATTTTTAGAACCGAAAAAATAGAAATATATTTTAAGAAAATGAATTTTATTTTTTTTAAATTGTAAATTGTATATGTATACTTTATGGTTGTGACAAACCAAATAAAGTTAATCTTGACTGACTGATATATGTTGGTTTAATTTGTGGATTGTTTCTATTCTTCCTCCGCAAGAGAAGAGAGATCTCATCATCGCTTTGGAAGATTAGCAGCATTTAACCTGCGAGTTCCTGGTTTGAAAATGTGTAAAGCAACTTTCCATTTTCAACTTGAGCTTGGTGAAGCTGCAGAGAAATCAAGGTATCAAACAGCTCAAATTAGGAAATGGAGGAGAAGGGTGCATTTTAAGAAATTTAGATCAGAGTGCACTTTTTACAGGACCACGTAGGATGCTACTTGGGGAACCAAGAGCATCACTTTCATTCATGCAGCAGGTGCAATAGTATTGGGGCCCTGAAGTGTCAGAAGTCATCTATTCACGAAGTAGACAGTTAAGCCTATTGTCCTTGCTTGCAATTAAGTTAATGGCCAAGACAGACACCTGTCATGCAGCAGGCCTTAGAGACCACACCCAAAGCGTTGTCCAAAGCAGTAAGAGATTTCTAAGCACACACCGTGAAATCTCACACAGAAATGGCTGTTCAGCAACTATTAAACAGTTAATGTTGCTCAACAAACCGTAGGTGAAGTCGGACTTCCACTGTGTAAGCCAGCTACACTCATTTAATACAAGATACGTGCATCAGAAAAGAAAACCAGATTAAAATGTATGTAAACACCATCAGTATTCTTCAACCAGGGTGGATATTTTAAGCATAGTCAAAGCTGTACACACTGCATAGTGTTGAGAACAAGATTTTTTGTAGGAGTTGTGGTAGAAGATACTTAGGAGGGGCTTCCCCTGAAATGCGCACTGCACCAGACTACGAACTATGCCATTTGGATAATTTCAATGGCATACCCAACCACTTTAGAGAATATACATATACTTTATGCCATTTGCCTATATTTCAAACATCACTTTTCAGCTGTCTGGATGACTAAAGGTCAAGTGACCCTGTCCATTCTTATAAGTATAAAAGATGAAAACGTATTTTCTTTCTGAATTTATACCAATGTATTATTTTGTTATCACCAGCTACCCACATTACTGAAAAGTGCTGTGATCAGCCTTCCTTCAGCAAATTGACCATATGAACATGTTTAAGGAAGCCACTAATCTATTTTTGTGACACCAATCGGAATATATTTGATTTTAGGGTCTGGCTGAACAAGACAAACAATCCCTACCAGCCAAGCATTCTTTAAAGAGGTGTAAATCCACATAGCCACCCGTCGTACGTTTTAGACCACACTCCATTTATTTAAGTTTGTAATGAAAGATGTCAAGAAGAATATTTGAGAGTACCCTACTTAAATCCGGTGTCAGGAACCTGTAGCCCATGAGGTAGCTTCTCTGTAAAGCTCCCTGGCAGCCACCCAATGTTGTGAGTAATCAGATCAGGTCAATTAAACTAATATATAATGCATCATAATCAGTCCTAAATCAATCAGACTCTGAGTCTGTCTAATTCACCTAACAAAACAAACAGTGATTGCTTTGGAGCGATTCAAAGTGTGTTACAGACTTCCTTAATCTAACAGACCTGGTGATAATGGACAGGATCCAGTTGCTGTGGGAGTCCAAGGCAGTGTGATTTTCACCTAATGGTGTTGCCCCACAAAGTGTTTTGAAGAAGGGACAGAGGGACTGAAGCAGACAGTGATCCATTGTATACCTTGATAGGAGCTAATCAATTACACTGTTGCGGCATCCAAGTGAGATAGCGCAGGTAGAAAGAACCAGGACCTGGATGGATTGACGTATGCATACATCAAGGACCACTGGTACCACTGAAGAGAACAAAGTGTTTTAAGGACTGGCTCTTGGTGAAGGGAGTGTTGGAACAGGTCACCAAACACGACATGCTCCACTAACCCCCTTCAATGCATACACGATCCCTCTGGCCAACATCACCCATGCACACATCAACATCCTCTCCTACACAGTTGACTCGCAACTCATACTCTCCCCTCTCAGGCAAAACCCACAACTTGAGAAACATTTCACGCCTTTATGACCAAGTCACTATCTGGATGAAAGCAACTGTCTCAAGCTCAACAGCGACAAGACCGCAGTAGTGATCTTTGGCAAGGACACCTCACCATGAGACTCCAACTGGTGGTCAGCCAAACTCAAACCCACCCATGCCAGGAACCTCAGAATAATAAGACAGCAAACTGGACATGACTGCACAAGTCAATGTCATCACTGCATCCTGCTTCAACACACTGAGGATGCAGAGGAAGAGCTTCAAATAGCTCCCAAGCACCACTAGACAAATTGTCTCTCACGCCCTAGTCTCCAACAAGTTGGAGTATAGGAACACTCTTTACGTTTGAATAGCCAAGCAACTCACTAGAAGACTACAAACCATCCAGAACTTGGCAGCCAAACTCATCCTCGAAGTCCCACACAGAACTCCCATCATGCCACACCTCAAGGAGCTACCCTGCCTACCGGTACACACATTCAAGGCACTACATAACTCAGGCCCCTGAACAGTCGCATCTCCTTCCACCAACCACCCAGACACCTCAGCTGTGCAGGAAACTTTTTTTATTTTTTTTATTAGCATTTTATTAAACATTAGGCATCTCACAATTACAATAGCAGATGATATTATAGACATTATGTTTGAAATACTGAGACTCAGAAAACAAACACCCCATGGCTATAATGTACAGCAATATCAAAAAGAATAAAATGAAAAGAATTGCAGCATAAGTCCAGACATAGCTCTGCAGGAAACTTACTCGCACACATTCCACGCATATACAGAAGCAAATCAGGAGGACATCGCCCCTAAAGCATGAAATTACCTACTCCACAGAGCCTCCCCCTCTTCTTGAATTCCGCAAGAAGCTGAAGACCTGGATTCTCAAATATCCAAGCTGCCATAGGCAGGGCTAGGCACCCACCTGCTCAGCAACAGGATGCCCTCAGAGTTGAAGAGCACTTTACAAATACAGATAACAAACCCATCCCCCCCCATCTCCACTCTCACCACATTAGTTTTAACCGGAGTTATATTAAACATGCAAAAGCCACTCATCCCTTTCTTGAACACTTTAAGTGTCAATATCCAAACTTTTTTACCAAAATACTACACATTTCTTTTTACACTATGGTTTCAGTCCAATCTGTACTTTTCTTCATGTTTTTTCATCTGATTCGGTTTCCACACTCAAAACGGTTACATCTTTCCCCTTAATCCACAACCACTCAGAGTATATTCTGGTTCCTGTCACTATTCCCTTTAAAAGTTAGAAAGGAATCCTATCAGCAACAGTGTTTGGTGTGGTGTGATAAGACCAAAATTCCTCCCTGAGCACCGCCATCAATGATCCTCCAGTATCCACCGCTTGTTGCACACACCCGTTAACCAATCTGTTAGTGCTTTCAACTAAACCATTTGCCAGGAGAACATAAAGAACTGTCCTCAAATGTGCAACACCCAAGTCCTTCAAAAAATCCTGCAGGTTTAAAGACACAAATTGCAATCTAATATCTGTTAAAATGTTATCTGGAATACCCTCCATGGAAAACTATTCCTTCAGAAAATAAATTACAGGCCAAGTAGTTACTGTGCAGACACAACAAGTGTAAAATATGAAAGGTTAGTCTACCATCATAACTACAAACCTCTTGGATGGGTGTAACAGATGAAATGGGCCATCAATGCCCAATCTCGTTTGATTTAGGACTTAGTATACAGGAAGATGCCAGTGGTTTTACGGGAAAAGCCTGCACCTCTTTTAGTTTGCAAAATATACAATACAAAATGTCCATCGGCGTGCTCCATGTCAACACCGTGCCATCACAGTGTCACTATGTATATAGAGAAACTCTCCAATAACTAGAACAAGAAAGACAGAGCACAGCACAAACTAGTATTATCTGACTAACACAAGTCCGTGATCAGTTTAATTCCAAACAAAACATCAATTGTGACAATCAATATATATTCATGTTGATCTTCAATGAAGTTGACACATAGGTATAGATGGGAACAGCCGACGTGTTTTGTCGTAAGACTACTTTCTCAAGGCGTGGGTCCATAAATTTGTATGTGCACACAATCAGCGAGAGCAACCCATTCTTCTTGCATATGAAGATGTCATAGGTGCAGGGCAATACCAATATACAATTGTATGTCTCAATGAACGGTGAAGTCAATTTGTTATATGAATGGTGAGCCCGTAATACATTAAGGTAGACTAAAGGGAGTCCACAGGTCAAGACATCCCAATACAAAAAGTATCTTTAGAGACGTGATCTACGGTGTAGCAAAGTGTAAGCTTTTAGGTCACATCCACGACAAGCAAAGCGTGCTCCTCCTCCCTGTATGAAAGTTTTAAATTGTTAAGAACATTACTATCTCAGAGGAAGAGTCGAAATAAAATATAGTGCTTGCGCATTCGGTCGACCAAACACATTTCTCTCCTTTTCTTAAAAACATTCTGATGGGGTGCAAAACACTGCCAAAATTCTTGGATGTAATATTATGCCAACCAAAGGAAGAAATGAACTGTCTTTGTTGCATGGTTTAGGAGCATCTACAATACCTTTGGCCAGGCTTTAGACTAATCTCGTCACTGGAAATCATATCATAGTTAGTTCTCAGTATCCACCCCAAATCTGTACTTTTCTCCTCTTGCAGACAAACCGTATTCCTGCAATCTTTCTAACGTCGTGAACACCACAGCACCATGGTCTTCCAATTCAGACTCAAAAAATAAAATTTCATCTTTGAGCACCTTTACTGGATGGGTGTAAAGATGTTCCAAGATATAATTTTAGTCTTTGGGTCATAGGAGGAAGATCATAATACTGTGCTGTTGGTTCACAATGTTATAACTTTCAACATGCTGCATCAGATGCTAGACTGTAAGGAATACGTATTAACAGATATGCACCCGAGGACATGAACAAATAGGTTAAGTGATAGGATTCCTCACTTAAAACTACCTGGTATTAAGCAGCAGAAAGATCCACGACAGTGAACACATGCACCTTGCAACACTTCCAATTATTCTCCAATATTTAGCAAAGGCTGCCTGTCCTCACACATTATATTTGAAGTTGCACAAGCCAATGCATTTTCTGATACGTGTCCCTTTATTCTTGGTCACCAGAACCACAGGGAAGAGTTATTATGGAGATTTAATCTCTTCATTGATTCAAACAGCCCCTCAAGTGCCTTCTTTAAAGGCTCTAACATCAGGTGAGGCACTCCGTAACCTTTGTGCACCCTCAATGAGTACTATCTGATGTTCAAACCCTTTCAATCTGACAAAACTATATTTAAAAATGTCTGGAAACTTATCAGTTATGTCATCATTCTCAATCACTGTAAGCAGAATTTTCAAATCTCTCCAGTATCTTCATCTAACAAACAAGAATCTCTATTGGCAACATAAGCCTTGTCCCAGCTTTACCTTCCTTAAAAATGTATCAACATTGGTACATAACCTAACCAGTCTAAGGTGACACCAGCATACCCAAATGGTCTAATGTCCGTTTACAACAATTATCATATAGTCTTGATTTGGAATGGATTCTTGAATCCTGATGTTGCTGGTGCAACATACAAGTTGGCATATCAGTAAGACCTCTAATTGCAGATCCTTGCCATGTCCCTCAAACAGTTAATTTAATTTGCAAATCGTTCAGTCTTCTTCTGTTCTGCAAAGAGCTGTCTCCAACAACATATATATCTGTGCGCGAAAATGTAACTAACATTTTCATAGACATTTCCCTTGGTTCCTCATCGCAATTCCCTAAAACAATTTCTCCAGGCTCTCTACACCAAGATTTTGAAGCAGGACACATTGCTTCCCGGATGTAGAGAATTTCACCACCCCCAATAGCTATTAGATAGGAATCAAGCAGTTTTTCCCGTTTTGGCATAGGTAGGATGGGTTCCCCACCATCTGCTGTAAATTGCAGCAGCGGTATCATACTGGGTGCGGACATATTTTAAGAAAGTTTCCACATGACAAACTAAAACAAAAAAAGAATACCTAGCCAACATAAATATTTAAAATAAATAGCCCGCCTTAGGTCATTAAGTAGTTAATATCTTCCAGTCCTGAAATGCCTTCTGCACTTCAGGACTGTTTGTTGCAGAATATTCACCCTTTACAGAAAAACCCTGCCATAGCGGACAGCAGCAAACTAAATGATGATGGGCATAAATTTCTGTTACACTCAGTTACAATGTGGTAGATGCAGTTTTGGGCTTCAGCCAGAGTGATACTCTTGCTATGGCCAATTCAAAATGGCCTCTGGGGTCAACGCTAAATTCTCAGTGATTTCTCATGCTTCATTTCCTCCACAGAAGGCAGCAGGCACAAATAGGCATGCAAAACTTGAGGAACCCGAAACCTTTAAATAAAGGAATAACAGTGTATAGTGTACTGTCTGCATCAGTACATTTTGAGAAATCAATTTTCCAACAGCATCGGGTGCTTCAATGTGACTGAGCTGACGGTTAACCTTGGAAAATGCACTAGGATGCGGCTCCAAGATACAGGATGAAGTTGGGGTTTATATCGTTTGAGACTTGCCTCCTCACATGCTGCTCATCTACAGTCAACTCCTGTTGTGTCCTCAGACTATTGTTGTAATAATAGCTAAAGTTTCTGCAGGACAGCTGTAGAGGTTTTTCATAAGTTAACAGAACAACATAACCAAACGATCCTTGCAGGTAAGCCTCTGTCAACGACTCCCCTGCCCATAACATTCCAATAAAGATCCTCCCAACCTCATGACATGGTTAACCCTCCCAACTGGAATGTGAGGGTACATGCAATCATCCACTCAAACACAGTAGGCTGCCCAGAGAACCTTTGAGGGAGTACACAGGTCATGATTCAATAGAGAGAGCTCTTTCCGTCTTCGGCGGTACCCCACCACCCAACCCCACCAGGGATTGCATGACTTTAATTCTGAGGGAATAGTTTTTCCCAAACAGGTGCATTAGAGCTGCCTTCCATGGCAGTGGAAACATTTGCGCATTTCCAAGAAAAAGATCTTGCATTGCAAAAAGCCAAGAAGTTGAATAGAAAAGTGATGATATTGATGCAAGACGGCGGAGGAAGATGTCGCCCGGCTAGTCGCACGGCAGCGATGCTCTGCCGAGCATCCCTGAAACTTATGAAAATGTACCCGTTAACCCAGCTCGAAACGTATCGCCAAGGAGCGAGTACAGCCTAGGAAGGCATGCGGGGGCTACAACGGAAAACAAAGGTGTCTGTGGCTCTTACCTGCACCGTAACTTTTAACCACAGCTCTCTGCACACGCCGCAGTCTTGCCGTGGCAACCGGGAACGGGCACTTTCTCCTGCTCCGTGGATGCTGACCGGGCTGCGTAAGCCCCGCACAGGCGAGCCGAGCAGCAGATTGAGTCACGGAAGGCTGAGTCACGGCTCTCATCAAAGCAACGGAGTGTGCAAGTCAAGGAGGATACTGATATGCTTGGCGCATTGCTATCTGCTCTGGCAGAGCGGCTTATACACGAAATACAGTGAAAGCGAAAACGCTACAGGGCAAGGAAGACCCAACAGTCCCGGATTCCGTGCCTCAGAGCTAACAACGGATAGGTCGGGTAAGGGGGGCCGAGGGGGAAAGCTTAAAAATACAGTTAACACTGCCAGCGCTGCAAATAATAATGGGAGCAATGTGAACCCTGCCACCCAGCTGACTTTAACCTCGATATCTCTTCGGCAGAAGAAAGCGGAGGCACTCCGGCAGGATATCTCAAAAACAGACGCTCCAATTACCAAAGGCAGAGCAGGCACAGATAAAATCCTAAAAAAGGACATTTCAGCAGCCATATTCCCCGACGAAGGCTCCTCATCCCCTATCACACCCTCTCTGAAAAAACGTATCGGCTGTCAGCCTCTAATTACTGCCAGCTTCGAGGCGGTGAGTGGCGAAGTGGCTGCATAAACTGACCGAGGGTACAGTAACTAACGCTCCTAAACAGATTACAGCAACCTCAACCCCACAGGGAGCCAATACTGCTGCACCCTCATGCCCAGCTATACCGGCAAACCCCTTGCCATCCAGCATCCAGTGATCCATGCCTCCTCTAGACACATCCCCAAGAGCTGAAGGGGCTACCCCTCGGCAACTTTCTGAGGCGGTGGGGGAGAGATGCAAGGAGGGTTGATGAACACACCAGACAATACCGATCTTTAGTACTCCCTTACCGATGATTCTGTCATGTCAGACCTGAGCATCTCCTTATCCAGTGAAGAGGAGGGTGGAAACTGGTATAAAAGCTCGACTTCAGAGTAGCAGGAACAACACGCATCCCATAAAAAACGTTTTAAAAAGAAAAAGGAAAGGATGCGCCACAGCAAAGAACCATCCCTGAATTAAAATGGGATTATACTGGAACCCCACCTCTGCTGGTGCATTCAAATTCTGCGGACCTGTCTGGGGGGAACCAGACCATCATTAATGCCAATATTGATACAGAGGATGTGCAAGGGAAACAGGATAGAGAGCCCGCCCTGGCAGATATCCTGGGGTCCATCAAAAGCTTTCAAGTCGAAGCCAAAGCAGACAGCCGGAGATCTCGCATGGCAGCAAAAAAACTTCAAGAGGCTGTGAGGAAGGTGGGCAGAACTTGTGCTGAGATTGTGGATCGGATGGCGGCAGTGGAGGAGAGGACTGAGCAGCTTGAGAAAAAGGTCACATCACTCCAGACCAAATCCGAGGAACATGAGGAGGCGGTCAAGGATATTATGTGGAAACTCGAGGAACAGGAAAATCGGCAACGACGGAACAATCTCCGCTTCCTTGGTATACCCGAAGGGGCTGAAAAAGATGATGCAAGGAAATATAAGATTGACCTCCTCAAAAGCTCTTTTCCTGAACTTCAATCCTGGGACTGGGAGAAAGAGGTCCAACGGGCTCATAGGTTTCCCTTAATGTTTAAAACTCATAAAACATCACCTCAACAACATCCTAGAGCCATGCTTTTATTCTTTGGAAATGTCCTACTTCGACAGGCTCTCTATGACTTAGCCCGACCCACCAGCAAGAGAACATTTGAAGGGGCAACTTTTTTCACCAGGCCAGACTGTTGAGAGGAGATGGCAGTTGAGGCAACTGTTTGACCCCTTCCAAAAATTAGGAGCCTTAGTGTTTCTTCAGAATCCGGCGAGATTAAAGATTGTCTACCAAGGCCGTACTCCTAGTTTTGTAACTGAGATTCAAGTAAAAAACTATCTGGACGAGATCTCAGGACATAAATAAAGCCTATGAATGTAGATTAGAACAGCCAATGCATAAGGCATAGGATAGAGTCATAACATATGGCTGCGCTCTTCTTTATTATGCTCCTTTCTCTTTCTTTTGGGCTTATAAATCGTTGGGTAAAGTTGATAGAATATATTGTTTCCATTTTTGTGTGTGTTTTCTTTTCCCTACTCTGCTCTATTTCTGCTCCATGAAAAACTGTTCAATATCACAATTATAGATTGTTTACAAGACAATGTTGTAAGGGATATTTACAGACTGCATGCTGATAGAGAGGCGTCTCTAAGATGTGTGGATTGTACTAATGACATAGCATCTAGGGATTTTTTTATTTTTTTTCTCTCTTTCTAGGTGTTTAAATTATACACTTTCTTATTTATACATTGGTTTCGGGGGGATGCTCGGCGGGGCTGCTGAAGCGGTCTCGGCGGATGTCACGTCCCTGGCTCCTCCAGGGCCAGGTAACCTCTAGTGGTGGTGGTGGGTGGGGGGGTGGGATCCTTGGGTGGCGGGGGGGTGTAGGGGGAAGGTCAGACAGGAACTTTAAAATTTACAGAGAAAAAGGAAATTATAAACCTATAGCTAACACTTTATCTATAGGAGAGTGTCTTTCTAAGATGCGTAGTACAAACAAATGGGGGCACTGAAGATTATGTCACTTAATTTCTGCGGTCTAAACGGTATTAAGAAGAGACAAGCAGTTGCGGTGGGTCTACAAACTTCAGGCCCCAACATACTATGTTTGCAGGAGACGCATATCGAGGGCTCACAGCTACACCTGTTAAAAACATTGGGGTACAAATTAATCTGTGCTACCACTCAGAGAGCTCGTGCTGGGGGGGTGGCAATCTTAGCTAGAGGAGGAGGTCTTAGCTTCAATAGATGCAAAGTAGATAAATTCGGCAGGTGGGTAATCACAGAATGCCAGGCTGAACAATCACAGTTGGTGACCATCTGCTCAATTTATGGGAGCAATTGTGACGATCCCACCCTGATTAACGAGGTTTCTAGTGAACTTGCACACTGGCCACTACCAGTACTCATCTGTGGGGATCTCAATATTAATTTACCCTCCGATTGGTCAATGAATGATAATTGGGTGTATCATGGGAGGAAACCTAAAGTGTTTAAGTCCTTAAAACATCTATGCCATATGCACGGACTTCAGGATGGATGGCAGATCTCTAATTCTGAGGATCCTGGTTACACTTTTTTTTCAAATCCACACCAGGTTCATGCTAGGCTTGATTATTTTCTTCTATCACAGACATTAAGCTCTATCACACAAATAGAAAAATTGCCCAGAGTACTCTGACCACAACCCTTTAGTATGCACCCTAGAACTAACACAAATGGGCCAGAAGCCAAGAAATTGGACCTTCGAGAAATCCCTGCTCCTTGAAGAGGGATGTAATCACATGCGAACATGGATCCCCAATTTCCTAGAAAATAATGTAGGGAGCACCTCTATAGAGATAGTGTGGGACGCTCTAAAAGCAGGAATCAGAGGGGAAACCACACAATATTCAACGAGGGCTAATAAATTGGCCAGGGACCTGTATAAATCGCTATTGGAAAAATTACAGGGTTCGGAAGACGAACTCATCAGGGCAACTCATGACTCTTTAACAGTAGAAGAGCTCACTAAAATTCAATATCAGGTGGCAATTGATAAGGCTGCTATAATGAATACATTTACCACCAAAGCGGTTAAAAAGCCACCGCTCATAGTGAGAAAATGTTAGAAGTAAGTGAATTAGTCGGCCATCAATTGGCTATACGCATGAGGCAACAAACATCTCAGAACCTCATACGGGAAATATCAGACCCAGTGGAAGGCTTAATCTCAGAAAGCAATAAAATTAGAGAGGCATTCTGGCACTTCTACAGCACTTTATACTCAGAGGAAGGAGGGGCTGATACAGACAGTATGAGAGAATACCTAAATCAAGGAACACCTAGTAGACTTGCTGAAGAAGATCGAGATGATCTAGAAGAGACACCAGTCCTGGAAGAAATTCTAGAGACAGTGAAGGCTTTGCCTAGAGGAAATGCAACTGGCCTGGACTCTATCCCTCTAGAGTTTTATATCACATTTTCAGATCAAATCAAAGAGATTTTCTTAGATTTGTGTGCACATATTTAACGGGGGACAACCACCAAGGTCATGGTCAAAAGCCAAAATAGTAGTGTTCCTGAAGAAAGATAAACCTCCGGATTAGATGGGCTCCTATCGCCCCATCACCTTATCCAACGTGGATTCAAAAATATATTCCAAATTAATAGCGAATCGTATGGCACCATTAATCCACAAACTTGTTTCAAATTCCCAGCACGGATTTGTACCTGGAAGAGGAACCACAGATCACATTCATAGAGTGATTACCCTATTTGACAGCACAAAGGTGACGGGAGACCCAATGGCGCTTATTCTCCTAGATGCCGAAAAGGCCTTTGACCGGGTCTCCTGGTCATTTCAGCGGCTGGCAATGGGTCATCTGAGCTTTACACAAGGCGGTACAAAAGCTATACACTGACCCTAAAGCTATAGTGATGGTAAATGGCAATCTTTCCAAAGAACTAACAATATCAAGGGGAACTCGACAGGGATGCCCATGCTCCCCATTGCTGTTTGCTATCTACATTGATCCCTTTATTCACAGTCTGGAATCTAATGCAGGTATTATTCCTATACTGACCCAAGGCTATATGACTAGAACTCTTGCCTATGCCGACGATATCACCATAGTAACACCAGATCCGGCATTAGCCTTACCTATAATTGAAACGGAGGCTAAAAAATTTTGTAATGTGGCCGGCTACGCTCTCAACCAGAGTAAAACCCAAATGGTCTTTTAAACGATAAATGCACTATGGTAGATCCTCGTGTGACAACAAAAGCAACCTACCTAGGGGTATGTATCTCTTCCAAACTTGATAAAGTGGTCGAACTTAATCTGAGCCCCCTGCTAGATAAAATGCAGAAAGATCTTCGCTGTATAAATAACCTACACTTATCCTTGATTGGTCGTGTAAATGCATTAAAAATGGTTTACCTCTCTAAACTGCTCTATATGTTCAGAGCAATTAATCTGGAAATCTCCGAATATTGGTTCAAACTGATAGCGCACTTTTTCTAGTTTTATTTGGTCCTATTCACAACCCCGAAAAGCCTACAAACTCTTGACTCTTCCCAAAGTAAAAGGAGGCCTATCCCTCCCTAACTTTAAGTTATATTATTGGGCATGTATGTTTTCATATAATCATGAACTCTTTTTTCTATTAGATAACAATGAGATAGTCTCAGGGGAAGACCAACCATCAATTCATCAGCTAGTAATAGGCAATAAGAGCAAAGGCCATCTATGGCGATTTCTCTATGATAGCTACCACAAAAAGGTCCGCCTAAAGACCTTATGGGGGGGGGGGGTGTTTAAAGCTTGGTAAGCTGTGAGGAAATTACTGGGCATAGGACGACTCTCGTTCTACTCTCCTCTAGGCAACAATCCGGTTCTCCCTGAAATCTTTGGAGGAACCTGTATTGATAGATGGACTACGGCAGGAATTACACATCTTGGATGTCTTTTCTCAAATGAAGGGTTACACTCTTTTGAAACCTTGAGGGAAATAGATCAATTGGAGTGGAGGGATTTTTTTAAATATCTGCAAATCAGAGACTTTTTAACACGAAGGATTAGGGAAAATACCTCATTTGATAAAGTACTGACAGCAGAAACCTTAAAAAAAAAAAAAAAGAAATTCACAATTGGTGAGATATACTCTCTCTTGTTATCCCTCCTTCCGGACAATCTTGAGAAAACAGCACAGAAGTGGCAGGGAAAATTAGCAATCACCACGGAAGAATTTAATTATGCCTATGATCTATCCCAAACTATCCTTATGTCAACCAAACTGCAAACACAGTTCTATAAAACCTGCTTTTTTATGTACTATACCCCTAATAGAATTGCTAAATGGGGGAGTGGAAGGGGTACATGCTTTTTTAGATGTACAATATCTAATGCGGATAATGTACACATTTTTTCCTCCTGTGCAAATCTATCCTCCTTAAAATTGAGCATTGAACGGTTTTTAACTGTTTTAAAAACCGAAATAGTCCTCTCTAATGAAAGGATTTTGCTTGGGGCAACTAATCTCACAGTACCATCCCCTGGACATGAATTAGTATTTATCGTCATGGCGGTCTTAAGAATCTTTATCGCCTCCGCCTGGCTGGACCCTAACCCACCATCTTTTCAACAGTGGTTCGCTAGACTGTTAGCTATATTTAACTTGAAAATGGCTATATATAAAAGAAAAGGTAGAAGACGGAGGGCCAGGGGATTGAAAATCTGGAACCCCTTAATTGAGTGGTCTCAATCCCAAGGTAATTCCCTGTAACATAAGGCCATACTTAAAAACTGCTAAAATAAAAATGCAATTTGTTATGGTTGTAAATTGTTTTAAATCTATAATCACTCAGATGTTGCTTGTATCCTTCCAAATAGAAGTGAAATATTTTGGTTGTTTGATTAACTTATTTAACCATTATTTAGCCATTAATGTAAGAGTTATGAATCCAAATTTCCTAATTTCTTTGTGTTTATATATGAAGTATTCTTTGTTGAACCAGTCTGACTGGGGGGTGGGGGGTACTTTGTAAATTAAAAACTCAATAAAGATATTTAAAAAAAAGAAAAGTGATGAATTTTCTGGACTATACCCTAGCGGCACACACAACCAGCCCTCCTTTTTGGGGGTTAAATGGAAGCTAGTGAAATGGGCCAGAAATATGCACCTCTTTTTGTCCTGCCAAATTGAAAATCATGGCAGGTCCGTATTCCTCATTCAAGGAGCCCGAGGCTGCTGGAGACTGGGCTGAGCAATATGGGTCATGCAAGGACATGAGCTCTCATTGACAACAGAAACATAAAAATACAAATCAAACATGCCAGAAAGGAGCCAAGAAATATATACAGATGAGGACGACTGCTACTCCCTTGCCAAGGCAAGTTCACGGAGATGAACACTGGAGGCATTCCGAGAGTCAACAAATTTGACAAATATTTGGCATCTCATTGCCTGACATATCAGGAGATGTGACTGCATCAGATGAATCATGGAGTGATTAATAGAAGCTTTTTAAAGTCATTAACAGAGAGCTGTTTAAAGTAACTCTGTAATCAGCAGAGTATCTGATTTGAGGATGGAGGTGAACTCATTGTTAATACACACACATATGCTTGGATATGTATGTCACTGAATATGGTCAGTTTCCTACATCTTTGTCCGAGCGATTGAGGAGTCGAACTGAAAGTAAAATGAACTGATCAACCCATTCCCCTTTGATGAAACACAGTGGCCTGGGAAGAGGGGTTTATTATGAGCTCGGCCGCGGGGGTCTAGCAAGAAAGCAGGTGCTTTTTTTGTGATTGATTTTACCCTTATCTCCAAATTGCCACTGTTGCTGAATATTAAGTGCTGCAGAGTTGATAGTTTTGGTTACATGGACGGAAAGTACCTGCTTTACTGTCCTGAGGATGAAGGGGGTGGTTGGTGGTTGTTTGCTGCAGGTTGAGATGGTTTAACAGGCTTTACACTTCATTATTTTTTATTGGGGAGAAGGTTTGCAGTGAAAATAGGGACACAGGGTGAGCCTAAAACACACAGTTGAAATATGACAAAACTCAATGAAAAAATGCAATTATCACATGGAATGTCCAAAGCATATGTGCAGTAAGAAAAAGATTTAAAAAAATGTATTCCTATCTCTAGCGTAAATGGGGTCCACATATCCATCAAACAAGATTCCCAATTTAACAACTACTGAAGGGGCAAGTGAGCAATGGTGCTGGAGGGAGCAATTTTATGGTCTGAACTTTTATGCTAGGGGTGTGCCAGTGTGGGTATGGTCAGGGGTTCCAATAATAACAGGCACTATATTAGGAGTTAAGTTAGGCAAGTATGGATGCTGATGGTGCTAGGCAGCATATATGCTCCTAATAAAAAAGAAACCCACTTTTTATGACTTCATGACTAGGTTGACACTTCTTATATGAACAATGGGTGGCGACTTTAATAGCATCTTGAACATTTACTTTTATTGCTCCCACCCACTACTTCTGTATATCTAAACCAGTAGAGCAGCCGGTTGTCAAATGATTTACACAAGCAAGGGGCGCTTCTCTCTATGGTGCTGAACTTTGGGGACACTGTGTATCCCATCCACTACAGGTAACCGAGAACAGCTTTGCTAGACAGTTGTTAGGGCTACCAAAAAGTACACCCCTAACACCGCTGAGGAGGGACCTTGGTATTTGTCCTATATCTGATCCGATTGCCTCTCGTCCTCTCCTTTTCTGGTGTCGCATATGGAGTACGCCAGAACTAATTAACTATAGGGAGGAATTGAGGGAAGTAATGTGTAATCTGGGGGCCATACATTTACCATGGTTGTCCTTCGTTAGGAATTTGTGTTTTTCCCTAGGTAGTGCTAACATATGGTTGAACCCGGAGGAGTCCTGCTCAAGTACCTCAAAAAAAGCTTTAGTCCTAGCTTTGAAGGAATTTAAATTTGCCCATTTAGTTAAGAACACGATCTCTTGCTCTTTGACATCGAGGTTTCTCGATGTCAAACAGCAGTATAAATTGGAAAAAACCTTGGACAGCATCCAACCCGTTATGGCAAAAAAGAAATGCGTTACTTGCCTGTAACTGCATTTATCCAGTATTAGTGTCTTTCATAGATTCACATGCCTGAATCATTCCCTGTCGTCGAGACGGGAGCCTCCGGTATATAAAAAAGTAATGTCCTAGAGACATACATAGAAAAGAATAGGCCTAAGGGTCTCACCTTAGTAGCCTATCCACGTCCTTTTGCAGGAAGGACCAAACAGAGCAGGCCCCAAGGGTCCCACCTTGGTGGCCTATCTGGGTCCTTTTGTAAAAAAAAAAAAAGGACCAAATAAAGAAAACAGCCAATCAGCTACTACCTCCTTCGAGAACCTTCCTGCCAGGAGCCCAAGTCTCTCAGATTTTCGTACGCACCAAGCTAGTTAGGCGTAAGCTCATTAGAGAGAAAGGTGAGCCCTGCCAGGGGAGGCGGGAGGGTGCATGTGAATCTATGAAAGACACTAATACTGGATAACTGCAGTTACAGGTAAGTAACGCATTTCTTATCCAGTATTTGGGTGTCTTTCATAGATTCACATGCCTGAATCAGAGTAGCGAGCAATACATTATGCACATTCTGTATGGAACATCAGGTATGAGTATGTAGATAATACATATCACTTGACTATAAAGCACAAAATGCAATGGCATATAAATACAGTAAGAGAATGTGCATACCAGTAAAGGATGGAGGGATGTAGGAAGGCTCACCTCACTGGAATAGATGGCGAAGCACTGCTCGGCCCACTGCTGCATCCTTCATCAGCTCAGTATCCAGGCAGTAGTGCCTGGTGAAGGTGTGCGTGGACTTCCAGGTCGCCGCTCTGCAGATGTCCAGTATCGGCACTCCGGCAAACAGCGCCGCAGACATGGACATGGCTCTTGTCGAATGAGCTTTGGCTCGTGAGTCTAAAGGCCGTCCGGCCTTGTCGTGACAAAAGGTGATCGCAGAAGAGATCCATCTTGAGATACTCTGCTTTGTCAGGGGCATGCCTAGCCGTAGTCTACTAAAGGCAATAAAGAGTTGGGATGACTTCCGGAAGTGTTGTGTCTTATCGATGTAGAATTTAAGACATCTCTTCAGATCTAGAGAATGCAGTGTTCTCTCGGCTGCAGTGGTTGGATTTGGGAAGAATGATCTAAGCACCACTGGTTCGTTAAGGTGGAAGTCCGAGGGGACTTTTGGAATGAAACGAGGGTTAGTCCGCAGAATGACTCGGTCGTCCCTGAATTGCAGAAAGGGATCTTGGATGGAGAGAGCCTGCAACTCACTGACCCTTCTGGCAGAGGTTAACGCCAGGAGAAGGGCCGTTTTCCAAGAGAGAAACTTGATCTCCGCCTTATGGATGGGTTCGAAGGGATGCTTCATTAGCTGATGAAGAACCACATTGAGGTGCCACGATGGAGGAATTGGTCGTGGTCGTGGAAAGGACCTGAATAGGCCTTTTAGGAATTGTTTGATGAGTCTGTCCGCTCACAGAGAAGGGCCCGTAGCCGTCCTTGTGAACCTTGAAATCGCCGCTAGATGCACTTTGATGGATGCATGTACAAGGCCTGATTGCGCAACATGCAATAAGTATGGCAGCAGCTGCTGTGGAGTGGCATGGAAGGGGTGCAAGCCATTATCCACACACCAGGAACAGAATCGCTTCCATTTTAGTGAGTAGGTTTTGTTAGTGCTTTCAGCTCTAGCTTTTGCAAGGACATCTCTGCACTCCTGCGGGATGTTCAGGTGGCTGAATTCGCGGTATTCAGGAGCCAGGCTGACAACTTCAGAGAGCTCAGATTCGGGTGGAGGACCTGCCCTTGGGACATCGTGATCAGGGCCGGAAACTGCTGCAGGCGAAGAGGGGGCCGGGCAGAGAGGCGATGAAGCTCCGTGAACCAGTGCTGCCTCGGCCAGGATGGAGCAATCAGGATCAGAGTGCAGGGTTCTGATTTCATCTTCCTGAGAACCCTGGGTATCAGTGGGAATGGCGTACGCAAACACGTTGCGCCATGCGATGGAAAATGCATTCCCGAGGGTTCCTGAGTGGTGATGCCTGCTTGCGAAGCTTGGGCATTTGGCGTTCTCCCTGGTGGCAAATAGGTCTATTTTCGGCGTGCCCCACTCCTCGAAGATACGGTCCAGCACCTCCATGTCCAGTTCCCATTCGTGGGAAGGAGATCTCTCCCTGCTCAGTGCGTCCGCCAAGATGTTGTCCTTGCCCGGGACATACTCCGCTTTCAACGTTATTCCATGTTCCAGAAGCCAGTTCCAGACTCTTTGCGATTCTTGAGATAACGAGATCGAAAGTGTCCCCCCCTGTTTGTTCAGGTAGTGCATCGTCGTGG
This sequence comes from Lissotriton helveticus, assembly GCF_964261635.1. Lineage (NCBI taxonomy): Eukaryota > Metazoa > Chordata > Amphibia > Caudata > Salamandridae > Lissotriton > Lissotriton helveticus. Next base: position 1,796,583,416 of record NC_136061.1, on the reverse strand, counting down.
TGTTGTCCATCCTGACGAGCACTGGGGAGTTTCGAATGCGTGGTAGAAACGCATGTAGAGCCAGGAAGACCGCTAACTCCAACAGATTGATATGGAACTTGGTTTCCTGTGTCATCCATTTGCCGTTGATCTGGAGTTCCTGGAGGACTGCTCCCCAACCTTCCAGGGATGCGTCCGTAGTTATTACGTGTGGTTCTGCAGGGAGCAGGAACGGCAGACCCCTTGACAGGTGGTTGCGTGATGTCCACCATTGTAAGTGGTTGATAATGGGTCGAGTGACTCGTATGCGGTCCTCAAAAGAACCTGTGGCTTGTGTCCATTGCTTTGTCAGTTCCTTTTGGAGTGGACGCATTTTCAGGCGGCAGTGGGGAATGAGCCGTATGCATGAAGACATCATGCCGAGGAGGGACTTGAACGTGCGGACCGGAAGAGTCTTCCGCGAAGCCACTGCCTTGGCCAAGGAGATGAGTTTGACCTTTCTCTCCTGAGAGGGGAAAGCTTTGACACGCTCCGTGACCAGAGTCGCTCCAAGGAACGTGATGACCTTGGTGGGTTCCAGAGTCGACTTTTCGTGTTGAGGGTCAGTCCCAGGCGGTGGAAAATATCCAGACAGGCGCTGGAGGATGAGGCTGCGGCGGCCGCTGTTGGTGCCTTTACCAACCAGTCGTCCAGGTATGGAAACACCTGGTGGCCTTGCTGACGAAGGAATGCTGCCACGGGTGATAGGCATTTGGTAAATATCCTCGGGGCAGATTTGAGGCCAAATGGAAGGACACGAAATTGGTAGTGTTGTCCTGCCACCGCAAACCTGAGGAACTTCCTGTGCCCTTCGAGAATAGGTATATGGTAGTAGGCGTCCTGAAGGTCTAAGGATGTCATGTAGTCCCCTTCCTCCAGAAGACCAAGGATTTCTTGCAGAGTCACCATACGGAACGATTGTTTCTTTAGGAGCACGTTGAGTGCCCTGAGGTCCAGGATTGGCCGCCACTTCTTTCCTTTTTTGTGGATTAGGAAGAAGTGAGAGTAGAAGCCTTGTCCCTTGCGGGCCCGTGGAACTCGCTCTATCGCTCCCTTCTTTAGCATGGAAGCTATTTCCTGAATAAGTAACCGTAGGTGCCTGTGGGATCGTTGGCAAGGTGGTGTCGTTGGTAATGGGTGCAAAATCCGTTCCGCTTGCGGATTTTTGGCAAATCCGCAATCCACGAACTCTCGCTGATGTGGCGAAAATACGCAAATCCGTGCGAAGCGGATTTTTTGCTTGTGTTCGCACTGCTCCCGGTCCGCGGCGCGGGCAGCAACAATCTCGCACTCGCGAAAGTACAAAAATTACAATTGGGGAGGGGTGAAGGAAGTGGCCCAGTCTCCAACTTCCTGTTCCTGTCCAGCAAGCTCCTCCCATAGGGGGAAGTGCCCCAGTCTCCAACTTCCTGTTCCTGTCCAGCAAGCTCCTCCCATTGCTTAGTCCATTTCCTGGCCACTTTGATTTCGATCTTGACTGGGAAGGATTACTTTTTGTGGATGCTGCTGGATATTTGGATTTGAGGCCTTTTGGATTCGAAATTTTATTTCACAAGGAAGTAAGTTGATGTTTGTTTGTGGTGATTTTTGTGTGTGTTGCTTGTTTTTCGACTTTTTTGGGGGGAAAATCTGCAAGTTCGCGAGCTGAGGATTTTTTTGCTTGTGTTCGCACTGCTCGCGTCCCGCGCAGCAACAATCTCGCACTCGCGAAATTGTAAAAATTACAATTCTGCACATGAATTGAAAACCACCAGGCTTAGTTATGGGTGCATGCATGATACAACTGTTTTGTTGAAATTTATTTTTAACATGATTCTGGCCAGGGCATGGATGGCATTGGATTGTGGTGATTTTTGTGTGTTTTACGACTTTTTGGGGTGGTGTTGGGGGCTTGTTATGTGGGTGGGGGCCATTTTATTGCCTGGTCCCGTGTGGGTGGGGGGTCTATGGGCCATTTTTAAGCCAGTTTGTGAGCTTTGTGCCATAGGCCTGCACCCAGTGTGCTCTGCTTTCATCCATTATGGCCAGGGGGCCCAGAATCGGTCTGTTCGCGGATTTTGCTGGTTTTTCGGCAAGTTTGCGCCGTGAAGCAACAATCTCGCACTCGCGAAATTGTAAAAATTGCAATTTTGCACCAGAAAACCACCAGCAGGCAGCATAAGCCTTCTGAAACTTCATGGATGGCATTGGATTGTGGTGATTTGATTTGTGTTGTTTGACTTTTTGGAGTAGGGGTTGGGTGCTGGCTATGTTGGTGGTGGCCATTTTGAGGCATGGTCCTGGCCATGTGGATGGGGGTCAAGCGGCCATTTTGAAGGCAGGCAGTGAGCTTTGTGCCATAGGCCTGCACCCATTTTGCCTTGCTTTCACCCATTGTGCCCAGGGGGAGTCAGTGGTACATGAAACTATAACCCTCTCTGTGTGTGCTCTCTTGGATCAATGTTAAATTCCTGTTTCCCAAAAATTTAGCAATTCTTAATTTTGAAATTTCCATATTGTGTGGTGTGCACGAGTGTATTCATAAATGCCTACTTGCAATCTATTTATTGAAGTGCTACATATGCAACATATATTTACTGATGTTCCTCTGTCTTCGTTTGCTTGTAGGTGCATAAAGTCAATAAATCCGCATCATCGTTGAGCATCAGTGCCAGGAAGAAGTCCTGCTGCGGCCTGTTGTTCCGACATCTGAAGATGGCGGCTCCAAAAAGAGGTGCCCGTAGGTCCTCTAGCAAGAAAGATGTCTCTACTAAGGAGAAGAAGAAGCAAGTGGCACCACTTACCAAGGAGACTGGTGGCACCACCACTAAATTTTTGTGGGGAAAACAAAGGCCCACCATGAGTGCTGCACAGGTAGCCTGTTTAGTGGTTACATCACCAACGACCAGTGATGTTGGCTCATCGCAAGAAAGTAGCAGCACACCATCAACACAGGTTGTAACTCATCTCACAAGTACTATTCAACAACCAAAGCCGCAACAACAACTGTATGGGTTACTAGTACAAGCACAAGTACATGCGCAAGGAGCTGTCCGAGAAGGAGCTGTCCGAGAAGGAGAAGGCCGAGAAGGAGAAGGCCGAGAAGGAGAAGGCCGAGAAGGAGAGGTCCATGGAGAGTTGCAAGTAGCGATCAGTGAAGAGGCCCATGTAGCGGCGCAAGTGCCCACAATGGTTGTTCTTCCAGAAGTAGGGGCACAGGAGGAAATTGACTTTGGAACCGGGGTATCATGTCAGGAAGACGAAGGCACTCCTCCTGATGATTCATTTTCTCCCAGCTCCCCACCAAAGAAAAGATCAAGGAGTGTGTGTAGAAGTTCCTCTTCAAGCCCCGCTCCATCAGATGATGATCTGGATCTAGACTGGCACCCATCTCCGACGTCTGAGAGGGAGGCACACCATGAGCTGCGAAAGGTATCAAATGTTAAAAGGAAGGGCCCCGGAAAGCTCATACTTATGGATCCGAACGTCGGACTTGATGAAGTGGTTCATTCTGATGTTGATGAACAGGATGACAGCAATGACCTAGTCATCACACACGTCATTCCAGCCACACCGGCCATGCAGCAGACAGACATTTATACCCTATCCCGACGTCAGGCTGAGCGTGACCCTGGCGACGTGCCACTGGTAGCACCACCAATGCAGTCAAGTAGTACAACAAGTTCAACAAAACCTACAGCTCCCATATTTTCTCCCCAGAGGGGGACTCCATCCAGCTCGACTCCCTCAAGTAGGGTTGCTGAAATAATTGCACAACCCAGTAGATGTCTGCAAGGCTCATCCACCACTGCTTCATCTGGCATTGGCAGTATCATCTCGTGCGCCAAAACCAGAGGTTTCAAGTCCCCAGTTTGGAACTTTTTTAGTGTCCATGCAAAGTATGATAACATAGCCGTTTGTTGCACTTGTAAGACTAGCGTTAGCCGTGGTAAGACTGGTACCAACTATGGAACCGGAGGCCAGATAGGTCATCTTGAAAGAAGGCACGCTGTCGAATGGTTTGCGCACCTAGCAAACATCAAGGGAAAGCAATCCCAAAGGGCAAGTGGCCAAAATATACCCATACTAGGTGTTTCATCTGAAGATGACGGGGAGGTAGAAGAAGCGTCAGACATGTGTCCGGTTGCACCCAGTACCCCTGGCAGCACCACACCCTCCGGAACACATAGGAGGCACACAAAGTCTGGGAGACACACCAATGCGGAAAATGTCAACACTGATCAGAAGTGGGTCGAAGAAGGCATCAGCATCATCCCGTAAATTTGTCCAGCACACCATTTCAGCCATGTTCTCCTCAGATGTGCAATTTCAACGCAACCACCCAATTGTACGCCTGTATAACACTAAGCTGGCTAAAATGCTAGCGGTGGACCTTCTCCCTTTTTCGTTTGTCGAAGGTGTGGGTTTCCTTGAACTCGTGGCAACACTGGCCCCTAAATGGAAGGTTCCTAGCTGGTTCTATTTTGCCAGGGTTGCTGTTCCAGCACTATATAAAGAGGTGCTTGAGTTGGTTGGGGCTGCTTTGCAGAAGAGTGCTGTTCACACTATACACCTGACAACCGACATGTGGACCAGTTGCCAAGCCCTTGATTACATGTGCATCACTGCACACTGGGTCTCTTTTTCAGGGGTTACAAAACAGATAAATGCAGGTGGTGACTTGGTCGAGATTTTTAAGGGTGCTCGTAAACATGCAACATTAGCCATGTTTGGCATGGAGAAAAGTCATACTGCAGCCAACATTTTGGATGACTTTAACAAAAAGGTCTCGCAATGGCTGTCCCCAAGAAAATGCAAGGTTGGTTATGTTTCTACTGATAATGGCAGCAATGTAGTTAGGGCCATGGAGGACGGTTTCTATTTCAGAGTGCCGTGTTTGGCGCACTGTATGAACCTTGTCGTGCAAAAGTTCTTGAAAAAAGAACTTGCAGTCGACAAAATACTGACCATCTGCAGAAGAATATGCACACATTTTAACCATTCGTTTAAGGCCCGGAAGGAGCTGAGGCGCAAGCAAAATGAACGTAGTATGCCAGTGAAAGCACTTCTCCAGGAGGTGGCAACACGTTGGAACTCAACCTTCTACATGCTTGAGCGTCTGCATGAGCTGTTTCCAGTACTCAATGAGTATTTCTACAACCTGGGTGGTGATACGACAGAAATGATGCTAGCGGTGGAGCAATGGCAGCTAGTTAAAAACCTGACAGACATGCTTCGTCCTTTTGAGGTCTTCACGCGTGACGTCAGCAGGGAGGACTGTTCTTTGAGCAAAGCTATCCCATTGTTGCTGAAGCTCGAGCAACAAGTCAAGGTGGTGTCTTCACAATTAAAAGATGCTGGAAAGAATGAAGCATATGAGTTGGCGCAGAGATTATTACAACGCCTAGTTAGCAATAAACGGCTTGTAAATATCAAGAAACAACAGCACTACATTTGTGCTACTATTCTGGATCCACGTTACAAAAAGCCATTGTTTGGCAAAGTAATAATTCCTTTTGAAACATCAGATGTTACAGAGTACAAAGGTTGGCTAGCTCAGTCAGCCATTCGTTTTGAAAGAGAGCGGAAGGAAACTGTACGAGAAGACAGTACTACTAGTGAATCAGCAGGCCATCAGGCGTCCCAAAAAAGCACTTCTGCATCTGTGCCTCTGGCAGAAGTGAGTGACTTTTCCACTAAGCCGTTAACCACACCAGCAACCGTATCATCTGCACCAGGCCCAGGCGATATGTCTGAAGCGGATTGGCTAAGTGAGCTAGGGTTTCCTTGTCCCAGAAAGGACACAGAAGTGCAAAGTACAGGAATGCGGGAGGACATTATTTCAATGGTGCAGGCCTATCTGGATGACTCCACAGCGGTCAATATTACTGAGGACCCATTGGCGTATTGGCATGGGAAAAGAAAAATATGGCGAGAGCTTACCAACCTGGCTATCAATTACTTGTCTTGCCCACTCGCAAGCGTGTCTTCAGAACGTGTTTTTAGTTCTGCTGGTGGCATTGTGACTTGCAAAAGGTCCCGCCTCTTGCCCGCAAATGATGAGCGGCTCACCGTGATAAAGATGAACCAGCACTTCATACCACCAGATTACAAAGTACGAGAATGCACGCAGGAAGAAGAGGACACCGACCTACCTGAGGAAAGTTCTCCTCAGTTACCAGAAGTACTACCGAGTGATGAATTAGCAGAGTATGAGGACGAGTTCTGCTTCCCTGACAGCGAGTTCTGAAAATGAGTCAATGACTCATTAACTGTAAATTTAGTCCTCCTTATTCACTTTTATTCCTGTGTGTCTGTCTTTCTTTGTTTAGCAAGTGCTTCATCACATTCACAACAAAACTGTAATCACCCCATCACAAGCAACAACAAGCCCATCAGCAGAACTGTCTTGATTTTGATGCTGCAGCATTCCTCATGTTCACAACAGTTAGTTGACAAGAACTCAGTCCTGGTCGTCTATCCTCCTCCTCCACTCATCCTATCCATTTCCCGTAATGCTGATGCCTGGATTCTGCACAATGAAGAAACTTACGTTGAGTCCCCTAAAGAGGGACTGGAAGTAGTGAGTCCTCATTAAATACATTTTGCTAAGTGTGACTTTTTTCCCCCGATTTGCATTTTTGGCTGTTTGGGGGTGTCAACTGTCAAACTTGTTTGCGCTTGGGTTTACGGGTCTTGGCTGGGCCATTGCTGGCAAGGTCTATTAAGGGATGAAATTGGCCAGTTGTGGCCCTGCTGCAGAACGCTTTAGGTCTCTGTGAATTCCAGGTGGAGCCAGCCCTCAAACACAAATTACAGGTAAGATAAGCGTTTGGATGGGAGGTAGTATAATGGAGTGTTCGGAGAGGCGAGAGAGTGACAGTGGTACTAGTAGTAAAGTCCTAGGGCTCTTGAATTAACAAACTCTGTGACAGGCATTTACTTTGGAAAACAATTGGCCTATTGCACGTGAACCAACATGATGACAGTGTTCAGTTAAATGAACTTACTGCAAAACCACCACCCACCAAGCTCAAAAGTAGTAAAAAAACAGGTATGCTCAGATAAAGTTTGAAAAAGTATATTTATATCCCTAACAAAATAATCTCCCGCAAGACCCTCCCTAACCCCAACAAATAAATAGTCCTTCAAAAGTCCCCAAAAAACCCAACTCCCAATTCCCACCCCCCAAAAGTCTCTAAAAAAGGGGCAAGGGACACTCTAGGGATGCAAGGTGTTGAGTTTGGCCTCCAGGGCATCATGCCTTAGGGCCAGGGCATCCTACTTCTCCTGGAGGGTGGCGTGATCTAGGCGGAGGCCCTCCACCACATTCTGATACTTGTTCCATTTCTGGACCTCCGCCTCTAGGTCGGACACTCTGCGGAGTGCACGGCGCAAGCGAGCCTTAACAGTACTGTGAGGTGCAGCCTTTGCTGCTCGGCGGTGGCGTCTTCCAGCACGGCTCCGGTTCGCTGGAGCACTGCGCTTACCGGCAGAACATGGGGTCACGGAGGAGGATGTAGATGTTAGATTTGATGCACTGGAGTGCGTGTCGTCCCCCTCCAGCTCCACCAGCCACCGATATTCGGCAACAGTTGCTTCCAGCCTCCGTTGCCGGGCCAGTACAGCCAGCATACTCCTCGTTGGTTTTGAGGTTTTAGTATTGCCAACTAAGAAAGACATAATATGTAACCAATGCTCTTTAAGAATATGATTAACACAAAATAATTCAGCAGGAAGTTGTGTCACAGTACAACTAGCAACTAGCCAGCACAGTACAAAACTATTCAGGCCAGTATCATGGGCGTCCGCAGGGAGGGGCAAGGGGGGGCGCTTGAATCACCATTTCCCTTCCCACATCTCACTTGTATCCTTGGTTTGATGCTCTTTCATATGAAAGAGATCTGGCAGAAGCCCAGGCGATATGTCTGTTTCCCTCTCTCTCTCTGTCTCCCTCTTTATGTCTCCCTGTGTCTCCCTCTACCTCGCTGTCTCTCTCTGTCTCCCTCCCTCACCCTCCCTCTGGCTCCCTCTCTCTCTCTCCTTCTGTCTTCCTCTCTCTCTGTCTCTGCCTCTATCTGTCTGTCGGTCTCAGCCTGCTGTAATTACCATATTGTAATTTGTCACTGGGCCACCACTGGATACACATCATATCCTATCTAAGAGTCAGATAGTACCATGATCCAGCTTACCTGTACTCGCCACCGCCACTGTCTCCTTCCTCACAGTCTGTACTTCTTGGTCCGACTCCTCTAGCGCCGCCTCCTCCCCAGAGTGATCCTCGGACTCAGAGTCAATGATCACCACCACATCCGAGCTGGCCCCGCCACCAGATGTTCCACCTACAAAGTAGATTTAAGAATGTTAGATTACACCACTCACTAGTATTTGGTCTATGAATGAAAAAATGTGAAAACAGAAAAATTAATTGACTGTCTACTCTAGTCTAAAGTAAAAATGTCCCTCCTTCCAGGGAAGGCTGTTGTCTTGCTTCACTTTTTTGTCACAATTGTTGAATGCTTGCTTAATTTTAACACACCATTTTTCTCTGAACAGACAGAAACTGGACTTCTAAGGACAAGAGCAACATCAACTTCAAACCAGGTGAAAGCTCGGCTCGACCACAAGAAATGTGTTCCATTACTCATCAACTCAGCACCAAGCACTTTTCCATTTCCAACTAACTTTATTTTAATATATGTGTTTACTTAAACTTTTAATAAAGCTTTTAAACTTGATTAGACTCTGTGGTTTTTGGTCCTCCAGACTAGAGTGACTGAGCGAAAAGTTTTGCAATTTTTGCAAGGAGGAGTCCATGCCGCTGACACTACCAGGTTTATACAGTGTGCCAAACACGCCTCTCTGAAATATTATTACTCTGGTCTTTGGTGTCCATAGTTCGATTTGTGGAGAATTGTCCCTGCAACAGTAGGATTATTGATTTTGCTCCTATCTAAACACTATTTCGAAACAATTAAATTAGGAACGCTTGGACAACAATAGGTCCTCTATATTTAAATGAAAACTTACTGGGGCCAGCAAAGGAGCACTCGCTGCCCTGGCCTGCATCCTCCTCCTTTGGAGCCACTGCATCCGATTTTTCTGTCCGCTTGCCCCTGGGCGGACCTGACGTACAACATGAAAGAATGAACAGAAAACATTGATGATTGCTGCTTGTCGATGTCCTTGTCAACCAAATCAAACATTTAGAAAGAACAAGAACCAACTATTTCATCCAAAATGAGGGCTACAAAGGAAGGACTGCACCTGAGCCTCTACTCTAGGGGCAGATTTACAAGCCCCTTGCAGCTCTTTTGCTCCATTCTTGCGTCAATTTTGTGACGCAGCGCCACAACAAGAGAGGCGCCATGGTGTGGCGTATATTAACAACGTGACGCATATGGGAGATGCATCCCATTCTAAAGCCCTGCGCCATAAGGGAGCGTTCCAGCGCAAGGGAGGGCGTTCCTGCGCAGGAACGCATGCTAAAGGTGGCTATGGGGAATATATAAAATTTCAATCAGTCATTTAGGACAATGATGCGTCACTGAAACCCTGCGCCTGCATGAAGCAGACTTACGGCTTGACGCAGCATTGCTGGAGCTGCGCCATCGTTGCAACGCAACTCCATCAATGAGCCGCCTTTACGGCACCGATGCGTAACGCTTCGGTGACGTTTTGGGACCATGGTGTGCCGCATTGTAAATACGGCGCACCATGGGTGGTGCTGGCGTGCCGCACACTTTGCAGGGATGCGCAGGTAATTGCTAATCTGACACTTAGGGGCATACTTACGAGTTCTGAGCTGGACACCTCCAGATGTGCACCAGAACAAATGCGTAACGCAAAACTAACCTTGCGTCACGGCAGATGCGCCGCTATTACAATGCGGTAAACCCTGGCGCAAGGGTAGGCAGATGCGTGACGCATCTCGTGACGAAAGAGGGGCGCATCTCTAGAGTCGCGTTGCGGGCGCGATGCAACTATAGCAATGCTCAGGGCTGCCCAATACTCAACATACCGCATCAGTCCTTACGCCTGCTTCAAGCAAGCAGGCATAAAGAATTGACATAGCAGCGTCGCAGAAGTGCCTGCGTTAAATCTTGTAGATTTCACGCAGGCACTTTTGCGAGGCGCACAGCTGCCTGACCGCCACCCCCCCCCCCTTGCGTGGGAACGCACCCATTGTGGCGCAGGCCCAGGCCTTCACGTGGCGCATCTCCTTAGATGGATCACGTTGTGCATGACTCGTTTACGTCGCTGTGCGTCAGGTAAGGCAGCGTAAACGTGGAACAAGGGGCTTGTAAATCTGCCCCTTTGTGTCTAGCATTACGCAGTTCTGTAAAATACACTCATACATTACTCAGCCCAATTAAATGAACACAAAATAGAAAACAAATAAGCAGTGGCACCGCCACAGAGAAGGAGAACAGTGCACCTGAAATGCACAGAAGATTTTGAAATATTAATTTACCTCTCTTATCAATGTAATCAGCAGCATTATTGCTCTTTGTAAAAAAGTTAAAGCAAACATTTGCAATATAACAGTCACACAGAGCAGGAGAAAAAACAGAGTAGTGAGTGATGAAAAAATTGCTACTACTACTCACCAAGCCCGGGGACCTCCACTCCCAGCACGTCTAGCAGGTCACGCTCTCGGTCCAGGATATCGGTCCAGCGGTGGGTGACTTGATTGTAGGTGCGCTGGACCCCCGTGATCTTAAAAAGGGCCCGGCACACCTGCCCCCACCGCTTCCGTCGCTCCTGGCTGTTGGTGTAACCAGCAGCGATCCTGCCGCCTGCCGCGATGGTCCTGGGGAGACGGCGCTGCACATAAAAAACAAGTGCGCCCACCTCCTCAGGGCTGAAGATCTCCCGGGGCACCACCATTTCCGCCCTCAAGCGACCACACGGGAGCCGGGCACGGGCTGCGGTGCCCGTCTTGGGCAGCTTGACAGCTGTCTTGACCAGGTTCTGGGCAGGTGTTAGCAGTAAAGAAGAGACAAAATGAAAAAGAATAAGAGTAGGGAGGAAGGAAATAAAAGTTTAAAAAAGTAGTTGAAAAGTAAACAAAAGTAGCCTAAAACACAAAAATATAGATCTAGAAAAATAGAGGGATAGAAAATAAGTTAAATAGATCAAAAAAATATTAAAACAAGCAAAGGATGGCAGAGATATACAGAGGATAGAAACACCATACCCAGACACATAGGAATGAATGAAAAACAAGATGGCGGCCCGATCACGTGCGCGTAAGTAAGTTCGCACACGATTTCTCTCGCGAACTCGTGCGAACTTGCATTCGCAAGGCGCTCATTGCGCGAGATTACACTTAGCGGGCGGAAACGGAAATAAGTCACGCAAACAAAATGGCAGCGCCCATACTCAACCTTGGGGTAACTCGCACGAGTTCGCGGCTTCCACGGTCGAGTTCGCACGACGCCGCGCCTCGCGAATAGGGCGAAATTACCGAAAAACGAGTTTTGCAAAAGCAAAACCAACGAGCAGGTGCAAAAGTTCAAGCTCATCATTTGTAACCATTTACCTGTATTGCTTCCTGAAGGGGCCCTCCAGAATCCGGTTGCCTACTTGCAACTATTGTGTGACCCTGCTCTGACAGTCACAGAATAGTTACAAGTATGCCATTGCATCCTGTTATTGCAACAAAAAGGAAAGGGAGCAGAAAAGCAGGTGCCAGCCTTCATTAATGTCAGTTGGGGCAGGGCAGGTGTTGTTGTTTGCAAAACTTAGTGCAGGTGTGCTTGGCTTTGCCACAATAATGTACACTCACTAGTCAATCAGAGGGTGCTGTGATGACACCGAGGGTGGCATGGGTGTGCCAGCCAGAGGGTGGCATGGGTGAACCAGAGTGCCAGTGTTGACAGAGGATGGCAGTGCTTTGCCCCAATAATGTACACTGGTGAACCAGAGGGTGCTGTGATGACACCGAGGGTGACATGGGTGAGCCAGAGGGTGGCATGGGTGACCAAAGAGTGCCAGTGGTGACAGAGGGTGGCAGTGATGAAGAAAGCCTTGCAAACAGGCTGGGCACGTAGAAACAACAAGTTCGCAAAACTGGCGACCCGACAAGTAAGTTCGCAATTTGCGAAATTGTACAAAACCCTCGCGAACTTGCAGAAACCCGTGCGAACACACACACCCCCAAAAAATACGCGAGAATTCGCGGATTTTGCGAATTTTCGCAATCCGCAAATATGCAAATACGCAAATTCGCGGATTGCGAATCCGCAAAATCCGCCCATGCTCGTTGGGGGGGATTGAGGTGAATTCTAGGGAATGTCCAAAACGAATGAGTTGGAGTACCCACCGATCCGTCGTTATAGTTTGCCAATTTTTTAGGAAGTATGTTAGCTTTCCTCCAAGTCGTAAAGAATGTAGTGGTGGAGGGGCTAGCCGGGGAGACAAGTCATTGTCTGTTGCCAGCAGGTCGTTTTTGGCCCTTTCCTCGGTAATTGGATTTGCCGTAGGAAGACTGGCGTCCCTGTTGTGGTTGCCGCTGTTGAAATTGCGGTTTGGACTGTGAATATGAGTAGGAAGACCGATTTTGATAGGAACCTCTGTACGCAGGTTGGCCTCTTCCCCTGTTGCCACGAAAGGACTGGGTCCGGAATTGTAGAGTACCCAGAGCCTTGGCGGTGTCCGTGTCCTTTTTAATGGTGGTGAGGGCCGCGTCGATCTGTTCACCAAAGAGGTGCTGGCCATCGTAAGGCATATCTAATATCCTGGTTTGCACCTCCTGGCGGAAAGTGGTGGCCTTGAGCCAACCCTGTCGTCTCAGGACTGCAGCCCCTGCCAGTTGCCGGAAACCAGTCATGGCGGCGTCAATGGCATAGTCGATGAGCTCTGAAGCAGAGGTCTGGCCTTCTAAGAGAAGTGAATGTGCTTCCTCTCTGAGATCTTCCGGCAGATTCGAAAGATAGGGCGCAATGTCCGCCCAGAGTTGGCGATTGTAACGGCCCAGTAGAGCAATTGAATTAGCCACTTTCACCGTCATTGCTGACGTGGTAGTGAAGCGTTTGCCAACGGCATCCAGTTTCCTGCCCTCCTTGTCAGGTGGCGTCGACAGAGGCGAGGCTGGATTTCGTGAGTTCTTCTGCGCCGCTTGAGTCACCACGGAATCTGCTTTGGGGTGACCTGTCAGGCATGCTGGTGCCGATGAGGTTGCCTTTTATTTTTTATCAAGCCTGGGCACTACCACCTGTATAGAAGCAGGAGTTTGCATGAGTTGTTTGCCCTGCTTCCATATAAAGTCAATGATTGGGATTGACCTTGTGGACTTCTTAGTGGGCTCCTTGAAATCGTAAAGGAAGCATTCAGTTTCCTGAGTTTCCATGGACATATGGAACCTCTTGGCAGCCCGCTCAATGATGTTATGGAATCCACCGATGTCTGCGGGTGGAGACTCCGAGGTCTGTGGATCCGGAGAGTCTGGAGAATGTGCCACATAGTCCTGGTCTGCATCCGGGTCCGACTGGTCGTCATCGACTTCACCTTCCTCCTGTTCCCTCTCCTCTTCATCAGATGAGGGAGCATCCTGAATTGGTACCTGTGCCTTTTCAATGACCAGGGGAGCTGGCTTATGGCGAGATGAAGGAGCTGGCGCCTGTGCAGCTGGAAGTGCAGGCGTAGAGGGTTTCTCCGGGAACCTTTCCTTATAATCCTTTATAAGGAATTGTAGGTCTGAGACGATGGATGCGGGGAGACACCATAGGAGTAACCTGTGTCTGGGTTGGAGGTTGGACCGGTTGTTGTACAAGGTCTTCCTCCTCTTCCGGCTCCTCGTCTGTAGTTTGGCACTTCAGTACCAGGTCTGATGGACTAGTAGCTTGCGTAAAGGATTCCTCGTCCGACTCCTGACCCTGCAATAGACAGGCCGGAGGTAGTTGTTGTACCCTACCGGGCGACGTCTGAAGTGGCGTAATAGGCCGTTTAGTAATTTTGACCGTGACATGGCTCACTTGCGGTGGAAAGTCATCCATGGCGTGTGATAAGAGTGCAGACTCCTTCCATGGTCCTGTAGACGTCGACGCTGGAGTCGACGGCGCCGTGGCAGGTATTTTCGCCGACGGTAATTTACTCGTCGTCGACGGTGGTTGCGACGACTGTGTCTTCATCGACGTCATTTTTGTCGACGGCAAGGGCCCCTGTCGACGGCGTACCCGTCGTCGACGGCTTTCCCACCGTCGACGGGATGGTCCTCGTCGACGAGGTAGACTTCGTCGAGGGCGTTGTTCTCGTCGACGGTGTCGTCGGTGTCTTCGACGATGGTCTCGTCGTCGACGACGAAATCTTCGTCGTCGATGGAGTGACCGGGATGGTCGACGGCGTAGGTCTACTCGCCGACGATGAAGGCGTCGTCCTCGTCGTCGAGGAGGAAGCCGACGATGCCGTCGTCGTCGTCGACACTGTCGTCGTCGAGACAGTTTTCTGCGCTGAATGGACCATCGACGCTGTCGTCGTCGTCGGGACCAGCGGCTGCTTCATGGGGACAGGAAGGTCCTTGCCAGACACAGATGTCTTGCCCTCTGAGGACTTTTTAGAAGTCTTCATAGGAGGGGTGTCTGTGGGGCTAGGGGAAGAAACCCTTGGCCTCTTCAAGGAAAAATGCGAAGCTCTAGACACACTCTCACCTTCCGACACCAAGTCATCTGTCTTGGTCTTGAGTCTGTTGAGCCATAGTAGTAGTCGTCCTTCTCGGTCCTTGAGGGTCTTGTTCGAGAAGGTCCGACATATTTTGCAGTCCTTTGCCTGATGGTGAGGGTAGAGGCAACATAAACATGTTTCATGCTTATCCTCTATATGAAGTCTTTTTTTGCTGCAGGAGGAACAGGCCCGGAAAAGACCTTTCTTCTGGCTATCAGACATAACTTTAGAAGACAAATAAGTTTGTTTTTAAAGAAAAAGAGAAATTCCTGAGGAGAACTCAGGTGGAGACTCCCTAGCACAACGTGCGGTAGAAAATCTGAGAGACTTGGGCTCCTGGCAGGAAGGTTCTAGAAGGAGGTAGTAGCGGATTGGCTGTTTTCTTTATTTGGTCCTTTTTTTTTTTACAAAAGGACCCAGATAGGCCACCAAGGTGGGACCCTTGGGGCCTGCTCTGTTTGGTCCTTCCTGCAAAAGGACGTGGATAGGCTACTAAGGAGAGACCCTTAGGCCTATTCTTTTCTATGTACGTCTCTAGGACATTACTTTTTTATATACCGGAGGCTTCCGTCTCGACGACGGGGAATGATTCAGGCATGTGAATCTATGAAAGACACCCAAATACTGGATAAATTGTTCATCCAATTTAGACATGAAACCCTTCTACTAGGTGCACTGACAAATAAATGGAAAGGTTCAGCTCAAACAGTTTGCCCTGGTTGGGCTGCTGCGGAAGAGACAGAACTCCATGTAATACATTTCTGTCCTGCCTACGATAGGTCTAGATCGAAGTGGAGTTACCAGTTGTGTAGAAATCTAGGGCTAAGAAACTATAATGAGGTCTTTAGGCTACTTAAATACGAAGATTGATCAAACCGTGTCCTCCAATACCCTCACAGTGGCCTCAAAGTAGCACTTTGGAGGACTCCACCTTTTGAGGCACATTAGTTTGTGTTCTCAGCGGATACTTTGAAAAAATGAACTAAATGGACTTAATGTCTATGACTGAGTTAGAGAAAGAAATGTCTAGACTATAATGCATACCTAAGGTCACACCTGGTAGGGAGGCGAGTGAACCGGCTACTCGTGGCTGATCAAATCAGACACAGAGAGCAAACCTGCAATAACAGTAAGGAGGGTCAAGGCAACAATCTCACTCTCAGGATGAAGTTAGCAAGATCTTTTATGGATATTACTCTAATTTAAATTGAGAAACAAACAATCCTAGAACCAGTGGTTGGGAAGAGGTCAGGCTTGAACTCCTATAGGAATTCTACCCTACATTAGCGGATCAGCTGCTTCGACAATTAGCACAATTAGACAATGCAGTTATTGGGGCTGGATACTACACCCTAATAGTTGATGAAGCTTTGATCAACTCACAGTTCAAGCCTAGGAAGGAACCTTTGGAAATTGCTTCATAAAGAACACCCCCATACAAAACGCGGATTATAAAATGTTAGTTAAGGTGTTGTCAAAAAGAGTATTGTCACAACTATTCAATCCAGTCCTCTCTGGCCAGTGTGGATTTGTTCTGGATCAAAGCAGCTCATTAAATATTGGACGTACATTCTGAGTACTTGCGGAGGAGGCCCCAGTATGTTCTCACTCCGCTCTACTGGCCCATAATCTTGAAAAGTCCTTTGATGGTTTGACTTTACAACACTTGTTTCATGATCTTAAAGTTTCTTAAATATTAATTGCTAATAGAGGGAACATGAATACATGATTTTGTTCCTATATTGTGAGCCACCAGCTATATTCCGATCAGGTAGTGCAATAACTGCCTTATCTCCTGTAGCAAGAGAGACAGCAGGGTTGGCCCTTGTCCCAATTATTCGTGTTGGCAATGGAAACGTTGGAGGCTAAAATACAGGCGGTGGGCCACAATAGGGGCATAAAGCTATGAGGAAAGTCTTTCGATTTTGCTTCACGCAGACAATAGGTTACTGTTCGTAACATACCTCAGGATTAGAATGGTGCTGATTAGCACGTCCTTAAGGCTGCATCTGGAATAGGCTTTAATGGGCCCAAGTTGTGTTAATTTCCTACTAGCAGGGCCTGAATGTTTAAAATGCTAGTTCAAGATATGCCAAAATCAAATAGGAGCCTCATATATTTCGAAATTTAGGTGTTCAAGTGCATCATTTGGACTCCAACATACTGGGTGGCGTCTTGGGAGACTCCATAACTGCACTGCGAGCCCACTTATCCTTCTGGAAACTATTACCTCCAATGGTGATGGTTGGCTAAAATAGTAATGCTCACCAGCCTCCTTTACTATTTTGCTAACCTCCATGTGCTGCTACTGAAGCCAATCTTTCAAGACGTGAGTGTGCGAATGTGCGAGTGGATATAGGAATGCAATGTCTAAATTGGAGCTCCCTGTTACACAGGACGGGTTGGGAGCACCAGATTTTTAATTATATTATTTGGCAGCCCAGCTACTTTGACTACACATCTGACATCCTACTGAGAAAGGCCTTCTAGAAGCCTGTAGGGACTGCCCTACCATCTATTTCTCAGACAGGCTTTCATACCACAGACACTCCCCCGTTTATTACAAATATCACTAGGTTGCCTGCAGAAGGCACTCCATAAGATACAGAAAATTAAGCCCTATGCCCTCAAAATCTCCTTAGTAACTCCTCCTAAACACAGCCATTTTCCCATCGACAAGGAATTGAGAAAGTTGCAGGGATTTCAACCATGGGTGAATTGTTTGATCGGGATCCCTGAACAGGTGTGACATGGCAGTGGTGAAGTATGGGCTCCGTAAGAGACCATTCTTAACACTCAGAGCATTCGTGGTAGAAATGCACAGTTTATCGAAGGTTAGAGAGACAAACTCAAA
Source organism: Lissotriton helveticus (assembly GCF_964261635.1). Lineage (NCBI taxonomy): Eukaryota > Metazoa > Chordata > Amphibia > Caudata > Salamandridae > Lissotriton > Lissotriton helveticus. The sequence goes on along the minus strand of NC_136061.1, from coordinate 1,796,565,901 downwards.
AACATGAATTGGTAGACACGATTTGTATTATGGGAGACAGTAGGCAGTTAGTATCCTAGATTAATAAGGCTTTAATAGGGATCATTCACTTTCCTTTAGAGTGCTTGAGGGATAAAATGGTGTTAAGACTTGAGAGAAAGGTGCAGTGGTTCTGCATGGACTTGTATATACATGCAGGCTGTTGTTGACAGCATTAGGTTTAAGTAATGCCAATTTAGTTTTCAATACAGGGCTAACAGGACAGCAAAAAAAAATATATATATACTCCACATTAAGTTGCGACTGCCCTCACTGGGATTCTTCTCAGGCAGAGTTTTGCATGTGATATGAGAACACCCATCACTTGTGCAATAGTGGTGGGAGAGAACAGGTCTCCTAATGGAGCTGTTGGGAGGGACAGACCTATATAATGAACAATACTGTGAATTACAGCTCTTTCACTATCCCAGGGTAAGAAAAGTTGGTAACAACTTTTTAGACCTATCATTGCCATCTGGAAGGGTCATAACCATGGCATAACAAATCTCACTCTCCAAATGGCAAAGCATTAATGTGGACAGAGGTGGACAGACGGGCAAAGGGAGGAGAAGAAGGGACCAGGAAACACCCAACAGCACACTACTAGGATGAACTGCTGCTAGAACGTCTGCACAGTAGTAGAAATGAGGATAACCCCCAATCGTGTCCAACTAAATGGTTTATTATACATAATTGGATAATGATTTGCATGGTTTAATTCCAGGCGCTGGAGGCCACCAGGAAGATTAAGTGAGCTATTGCCCAGAGGCACATGATGCTGAGCTAAACTGCCGCCGACGATCGAACCGTGGTTTTAATTCTAGAGAATTGCAATCACAGTTCATAAAAGAACAGGGACTGCAGAGACCCAACAACGTTTGGCACACTGCATAAGCCACTATACACAGTCTCCCCATGACATTTTTTTGCCTTTATAAGTGAACCAAAACAGGAGCGCCCACCTACAGTTTGGTTAACTGTTCCTCTGAAGGGGTTTGACACCATAAAACCAATAGGACTGCAATACAATGATCTTACTGTGAACAATTGCAGTAACATTGTCAATAACGCAGAGGGTAGTATTTGTGGATATAAATTTAGGCATTTGAGGCCATAACATTTTAGAGCAGAGATCGTGGTAATGTTTCATGAGACTATTAAATTTGTGCTAATTCTGGCACTGAGGGGTGATGTTACTTTTGGTTCCTCTCTTGTCTTACATGATTCTCCAAAATCATCAATGACGATGGTTTAAAAAGACATTCTGAGGGCATAGCTGCAACACAATATATAAATTGTACAGTTAATGTAAATGGAATAAAAAGAATCATAATTTACAAACATGATAATCACAAAAACTGATCCATTACAAAGGCTCGGTCTGTCTCTTTTTTGTTTTTAAAATTAGGGTTCTGTGGGAAAAGCACTATTCTGGACAGCTTGCTGAAATTAATTTGACCTTGTTTAAAGAAAGCTTAGTTATACTCATGTGTGATATCAGTTTCTACCATTACCCATCGAGTATCACTGACAATGGACCATTGAAGAATATATTGAACTAAGGGCCGGTGAAACTAACATCTTTGCTTGCCAGTCAACACTTCCTTCCAGAAACCGTTAGCCAACATGAAGACCTTCTAGTCCCCCTGATGAATGATATTCTTTTGGAAGTGTGGCCCCTGGCAGAGAGAACATCTATAAGCAGTAGATTATTCTCTCTAGTCTGATCTCAATCAAGGTTGAATAAAATCCCCAAAGAAGATCATTGGTTTGGAAGGCCATGCTCACCAGCTACTTCAGAAGTTATATTTCTCGCATCATAGCTTCAAATAGGTTATCAACTAAGTCTAAGGAAGTTTGGGTGGTTTTGGTCACTAAACTTTTTTTCTGTGGTAGCTCTCCTCAAATTCTTAAAGTGGCTACAAATGTGTGTTTTTGTCACGAACTGTTTTAAGATCTCGAAACAAGGCTCCTCAAGTTTGGTAAACAGACACTTACACGATGTTAACTGCTACAGCGCACGCTGAGGTGATCAGCATAACACCTCCTTCAATCTCGTAGTCACCAGAGATTATCCGCTCCACTGCCAAGTAAACCAGGACTCCGGTCACCACCCAGATGGAAAGAACTGAGAGCAAAGCCCCCAGTATCTCTGAAAGACAAGGTGAAGGTGGATAGGGATCAACCTATTTTGTTTGCAGACTACAACGGTTAGTGTTGAAAACAGAAGGTAATATGAGCATCAACGAAATATATTCCCATCTTTATTTTTCCACTTGATGCACAGAAGGAAACCAGTACCACTATGTGCTTGTACTTCGAAGGCAAATGACAATAAAGCATGTAGCAAACCTATGGAAATGGATAAACAAACGAGAATCCTCAAGTGGGCTCCACAACCGGACAGTGTCATTCAAAATCTCAATCCTATGCACCTGCCGGACATCCATGGCAAAGCTAGCCTGTGGCTTTCAGGCATATTTACATAAAGGTGTTGGGACGGGAATCCCTAAATATAAATATTCTCTCTCTCTCTCACTCGCTCCCTCCCCCTCTTATTTTCTCTTGCTACCTCTCTCATCCCAACACTCGCTCCCTCTCGTCTTCACACTCGCTCCCTCTGTCATCCTCGATCCCTCTCTAACTCTCCCCTCTCATCCTCCATCAGGAATCAAATCCCTAAATAAAATACCCAACAGAAACATGGAAAACAAAGCCAAACCAGGCTGCCAAGCCATGCCATTTATAATCCATCCACAAGCAAGGATAGTTGGTCTTCCCAGGAATGCTACAATAAAGTGACTCGAGCTCAGCTACCCTAATCCTCCTCCTTTAGTTGTCACACCGTAGCAGGGAATCCAATGCTCAGCACCAGGCATTTTAAAATACAGATTTGGGGAATTCATGGCCCATTCAGCCAGATGCTTTGAGGCATGCCACAGTACAGATTTAAAGAACCCAAAGCCCAACCAATCTACTTTCTACAGGCAATTCGCTATACATACTTCGGTGCTACAAAGCCCAACCAGCCTGGCTGAGTCCTACACAAAGGTCTTCCATCTACCCTACCAGACAAGGGTGACTGAAGATCCAAGTAGGGCCCAAAGGCAGGCTATGAAAGAAGGGATTTACTTCATGCCAAGGGGGGGGGGTCCTGATGTCCACTATTCAGGTTTATCCCTCAATCCAAACCCTTGATTGTACACAGCAGCTGGCCTGTAGTACAGAATGGCCCCCTGGTTACCGTCCACTTTCTAAATCTGAGACAAGCTGTGTGCAGCCAGATCTCAAATCTCTTGAATCAGAACTTGTAATCTACGGGATAATTTTACATCTTCTAGAAAGTTCACTTGTATGCCCAAGCCCAGTGAGCTACTGTGGCTTGAGTTAAAGTAAACATCCCCCTTCCTTTTGCCACCAAGACCAACAAGAGTGATCTGGAAGACACATTCTTTCAAAGTGGACACTGCCAACTCGACATTGTATGAGGCCACTCTGTCTCTTTTTTACAACTGGTGTTCACTACTCCTCTTTTTGTGGAATTACTCTGCTTGCAGGTTCCTTTGTACTCGTGGTTTGTTTATCTGTAAGGAGTTACCATTTTTACCTTAAAAGGTAGAGGGTTATATTAATCATTGTACAGTCCAGGGACTCGCCTAGGTGTCCTCCCAGATTTAAACGAAGTTTATCTCCAACTGCAACTTGGGTTCACAAGAGCGAGTGTGACATTTCAAGAGTTCGCTTTTGGTATGCCTTTAGTCTAATTCACTTAAGTAACCAAACCCTTACCAGAACCGGGAGAAGTGCTAAATGTGGTACAGTCAGCTCAAGTCCTAACATACAGCAGACACATGCAACATGCCTCAACACACACCTTAGCACATGCCAATGACCTGGTGACACCCGTCTCACACACAACCAGCCGACCCGCCCGAGCCTTGTATATACAAATCATACACTCCAGCATAGTGATGGCATGTTGCCCCGGCACTCCCTAGCATACAGCCAGCCCGGCCGGTATGCCCCCTTATATATTTGATCCAGATGTTTCAATGTGTGAATATTCGGACCCTACTGGTCCACACCTACCAGCTCGGTGCCAGCCAAAATTCATGGTCTTGGTTGCTGGCCGTGATGACATCCATAGCGCAAAGAGACTGATCATCATGCTAGCAAAATCAGTCAACAGGTGAGCAGCATCCGTCATAATCGCCAAGCTCTGTGCCAGATATCCACCTATGGAGACAAAAGCAGATGCAAGTTTGGAGCCATGCCAGGCGGGCTGCTCTCACAAAGTCATTCATCCTTGACAATTCACCCAAGCCTTGCGGATAGATACCTGGGGTTGACACTGCGTGGTCTCTGAGCACATGCACGTTAGCATGGTCCACTACCTCCAGACAGCATCACTGCCAGAATTCCTTCACTAGTGGGAAGATTGCAGCAAATTCTGTCTCTCGTTGGGGTAAGCTTCCTTTTAACTAAAGATCTCTTGTGGGACAATTTTCCTTTACACTCGGATTGCACAGGCAGCAGCAATGAAACACAGCACAAGTATAGCAGGTAATTGTCCACCAAAGAGATAGGGTCCCCCATCAAGCAGCAGTGCCACTTTCCTTGCATACATAATCAGTAAATCGCGAGCAGATCCCTACAAAAAAAATATAAGCCGAGCAGCTAGACAGTAGAGGTCAATCTCCCATCACACAACATGAACAGTCACAGTGCAAGATTCTCTCAGGCACAGACAGCAGCGAGCAAAGGTAGCGTGGACCCCAATGCAAAGTAGTAATAAAGTCCTAATCTGGGCGCAATGGGCTCCCTCAAAGTGCCATTGCTCTGGAAGCTCTAAAGATCGGTGGTTCCGTTCACCTGAAACGGTTCACGCTCGCACACCCCTGTATCGTTCCATGAATATCTCCAACCCCTTCCTTTTCCCCAGTATTATACTGCCTTTAACCCTTCACTCGCAGCAATCTTCTTGCATCCCTCGTCTTTTCAATGGCCCCTCTTCATCCTCTGTGCCGTCTACGGGATATCTCTTTGCCCCTCATCTCTTGTGCAAAGAAAGCCAACTATACCACTGGACACAGAACATAGACCGGTAGGGCAGCAATCAGGGTAGGACTGGAACACAAAACAGTCCCAGGCACCAAAATAAAAGTGACCCTTATTAGTGAATTAGATAGCTAAAAAGTGGCTCCTGTTTGCAAATTGGGGCAGAGTTAAATAAAGATGCGCTGTATAAGTGTTTCACAAAATGTGGAAGGTTGCATAGATTTGAGCTTGCTGCGGGCACCATTTGTAGTAGTATCTGGTAAATTACCAGTAAAAACCGACCCAGAAGTCCATAACATAGGTCCACAAACGAACAATGCAAGCATTGGCAAAGGAAATAAATCTTAAATTGTATCTGCCACTGTAGACCGATTGGTTTGCAAATCATTTTTGGTCGATGCTAGCCAGCTGAACCATCAATGCCCTATGCCACCTCAACGGCAGTGGAAAGCCTTACTGAAGGTTACATTGGCTCCCTTTGGCATGTGTTCAGCGAGCTATAGTACACGGTTTTGTTAAGCCATCTTAGCGCAGCACAAAGAGGCTTGAATCTTTCAGTAGGATAGTTATTTTTTTTTTTTTATATCCATTCTGTTCCTAGGGGATTTTCCCTATGACCTTTTGCCTTTCCTCCTGTTTTTTTTTTTTTTTTTAACATTCTTAGTGGCCCTATGACTCTGGGCACTTTCCTACTGCAATGCAAGTGCAAGAGCGTGCATCCCTTCCTACACATGCTGGAAAAGGTGCCTATCTGCTTGGATTAGGTGTGATAACAGAGTGCCTTGTAGAAAGGTACACCACATACAGGGCCACAGCACATATTGTACCACCCACCAGAACAGCCTTTAAACTTAATCAAGCCGCCATTGCAGACCTGTGGGTTTGTAGTTACACTTACTCTCAGGTTGGCATTTCTAAACCATTAGCCAATGCTGAGAGAGACGTTCACTAGGACACCTCTAGGGTAAACCGTGAGGGGTGGGGCAAGTGGTAGGGGAAAGGCAGGAAAGGTACACATGTGTGCTCCCTGCCCAGGTAGTGCAGAATAACCATGTGTGTTTTCACTGCTCAAGAGGTTTGCTTTTCACAAAGGTTAATATGGGGGAATGTCTAAATTGACTTTAAGCTGCAGCAGTGGCTTAAAGTGGAGCGGCCTCATGTTTCCCATCATTGTTTTCACAATGACAAATCCTTCGTTTTGGTAAAAGTGGGTTTGTCATTAATAGCTTAGAAATGCCACTTCTAAAAAGTGGGGTTTTCTCTGTGCTAAACTCTTTTGTGCACCTTTTAGTTTGACTCCAATCCACACTGGAGGCTGGGAGAGCACATCTGTGCATTCCCCAGAGACAGCCATAAACATTGGGCATGCAACTGGAATTACAGACCTCTGCCATTTGAGGACCTGGCTGAATGGTTTGGGGGCAGGTTGGGGTGGGGGGGGTTGACATATGGCCTCTGGGAAGGCAGATCATGGACCCACTAAAGATGAAGATCTGCATTTCTAGGCCTCATAGTAGACAGGACATACATTCAGAGGAGACATCTGTGGTTCAAAAAAGAACCAGGCTGAACCACTCCGGAATTCAAAGGTACACTACAATGTAACTACTGGCCTCATACTTCAGCATGGTAGAGATACACTTGTAGGGAAATGGCACCAGAAATCTTGGACTGTGTGGTGCACACAAGGAGGAGACTTCCATTGGAGGGGACCGTGCACCCTACCTGAACAGTGGCTGGCCTGGGCCAACTACCTGCTTCAGTGTGGTGCCCTGAAGTGTGCTCTCCAAGGGCTTACCCCCTGTTCTTTGTGGTGGTCTCAGGTACATCAAAGACCTCCCATGGGGGACCTACACCATCTACATGTTTCACCTGGATACCGGTTCCCTCTCAAGCGCCTACTCTGTCTGCTGGATTCTAACTGTAGATAATACACAGCACAATACCTCTAGGACCATAAATTCATCAATTATTCATGTACATGGATTTTCCTTTTATCCACAACTAGTTCAATCAATGAACAAGAACACTTTCAATTTTTCAACATATAAGGTAGGTACACAGCTATTTAATCCTTTTTCAATAATGAGCAACACAGAACTTACTTTTCTCATGGATTTTTTCTTATTTATCTTGTACGTTTTTCATAAATCCAAATATCAGTCAATTGCATTACAAAACGTAATTGAGTTTTTTTGTTATGTTTGTACAACTGATCTTAATACAGAAAAAAGCTTTGTCATTTCTAAAGAAATTCTAAACCACAACCTAGCAAAAGTGCATCTCATATGTAAAGTGAATACCACATTTTGGCATATTGGGTCACAATGCTAGGTCTACTGTTCGCCAGGGCACATCTAAGTAGTAGTCCTTGGGCAGTTTTACTAAATGGTCCTTATGAAGTTTATAGGCTCAGAGAGTCATTACAAAAATGTTCAAGGTTTAGACCAATTAAACTTTTTTATGGCTAAACTTAGAGTCCTTTTTAATGCTCCTATATATTGTTGATGCTCTGAGTCCTGTGCAAGTGAACGGGTGAGTCGTGTGGGTGTGCCGACGCATTTCGACTTTCGTGCTGGGGACCAGGAGGATTTTGAAGGTGGTCTTCCTCAGGGCTGGGACTTTGTGATAGGATTATCGTGATCTAGTGTGGTTGGAATGCTGCGATTCAATGTGCTTAGTCTTCTTCATGTAGGGTTTACATTTAGGGGTGCTGTGGGTCTTTGTTTCTTCAGTTTAGCTTCGTGGTTCCTGCGACGCGGAGGTGCGTGGATTCAATCTCCCGACTTGATTTTCTGGCGTCTTGGCTGCCTTGTCAGTTTCTAACTGTAGAGCAATGTGAGCGTGGAACTAAGTATTGTACCTGGAGATCGGATTGCCTTGTGCGGAGCCCCTAAATCATGCTCACATCGAAGGAGTGTGGCCCCTGCATCGTGGTGCCTCAGCACACACAAGCGTCTTGTTGATGGTGAGCAGATTCACTGGCTGTGAGACCCAGTGTGACCGGCTGCAGTGTTCGTGCCGAATCCCTTGTGCGTCACGCTGACTGCATGCTTATTGAGTGCCGTGTCCGATTCACAGATTGCGACCGTCAGAAGGAGGGCGCACCCATAGTAGTGCCTAATTTTACCTCGGCTGTACTACTGAACATGTGGCGGTGGGGACCGGATTGTCTAATGCAACTCGTTTTATCATGGATCCGACATTGTGCCTCACTCTATAGAGGTACGGTGAACCAGAATGAGGGTTGATTGTAACCAGATTGTCTGGTGTGACTCGAATCAACGTGCACCAAACAGAATATCACTTCACGTGGGGTGCAGAAACAGATAAACCCTCCATTCACCGAGTGTTCGGTCTTGCCCCTAGAGCCATGAACCAACTGCCCTCTCTACACACGGGCCGACGACTTCATGTTGCCAGGTAGTATCGGCCAGAGGGGGGCTGGGTGGTAAGGGTAAGTGACTGGGCTGAGGAACAATTCAGAGAGACTGCGTGACATACCCGTGCAGAACTGGGGTAGTGCTGGAAGGTAAATTGAGACCTCTTGCTTGAACTGGTATATCCTTTAGCCATTTCTGCTCCAATCAAAATGGTTGAACTTCCAGAGTGGTGACCAAACTGCATGGTTTAAGCCCTGCCTCAACTAGTCAGAAAGTAACAGATTCAAATATATGGCATTTATATATCAACCTAAGTGAAAGGCAGCGTAGCTCAATATATTGTCAATAAAGAGCCATCACAACATAATAGAAGTGGCGTCTGACTTGTGGAGTTTTGCTGATGAGGTTAGATGTAAAAGTGGGATGTGGGCAGACAATAGAAATTTAGCATCCATTTTACTTCATAGTTGGAAATAAACTAATTATGTAATCTAGTTTCCAACCATGTCTGGTGATTCATAGTACCATGATGCATGCGAGCGAATGT